>NC_134398.1:70317634-70617634 GCF_050003625.1 Haematobia irritans | reverse complement strand
ATACCACATTTTGTACCACTTTTTAAAAATAATTGTCACTTTTTTGACGTTTGCCACTTTTTGAAAATTCCCAACGGTAACGCTGCCATGAATCCATAGAGCCCATTTTTTAAGACGTAAGAATTGTTTTTTCTGGTTGTATCTTAAACGATACAGTATGCTTTAAGAGTCAAGTAAAGTTCAAAATTTTTGGATCCAAGTAGATTTTTTTTAAAGAATCCTCAGAGTGTCGTAGTTAAACTAACGCTAACTTTAACTTATTTTTATGGGGAAAAATGTTTGTAGTTAAATTTTATAATATTTTTCTAAAATTTCTACACTGTTAGAAAAATATGTTTTTCATATGTTCCGATGTAAACAAAATGTGTTTCGGGCACAATTTTAAAACACAATATATTTAAATGTTTGGGACATCTATGTTAATATGTTAGAATATATTATGTTTGGGGCATGAATGTTTCATAAAAATCATATGTGTGAATGCAAACATATATAAATTCACAAATTTCGACTAAACATACATATGTTGTGATATTTTATTCAAAGCGACAGAGATAGTATAGAGAAAGAAATAGAGATGGAAACCGATTGAAACAAAATTAATATTTTTGCAATAAAAAAATAATATTTTAAGGTGGGTATTAAGTTCGAGTTTAGCCGCTAAAATCGCCATTTTTTCACGATTACTTTTCTTAATTAATCCACCTTAAGGAATACAAACTTTGTGAAAATTTGCTTTGGGGTATTCCCCATCAAGTTATAATAAAATTTGCATCAAATATGTATAATTTTATGCGGTTTTTTACTGATTTAGTTTTCACTTTAGCGATTTTAGCGGCTAAACTCGAACTTAATACCCACCTTTATCCAAAAATCAGTCAATTTCGTTTATATCAAGCACTGTTACTGACTATAAATCTTTAATAACCAACATTTCGAAGTTGCATTATAAAAATTTAATAAATATAAATGTGTAAATTAAAAAGGTGTTCGGTCGGAGCAGGGATTGAACCCACGTCCCTTTGCATGCAAGGCAGACATGCTAACCACTGATCCACGTGGCAAATAAATGTATGTTTCTGTTAAATAATGTTATGTTTGCATGGGCTCGTGGGCGCTGCAAACTATGCTATATAAATGTAACTTATAACGATAATTATCTACTGATGACTACAACAGCTACGTAGTCCAGTGGATAGTGTGTTGGCTTACAAACTGTATGGTCCTCGGTTCGATTCTCCGTGCAGGCGAAAGGTAAAATTTAAAAAAATTATAAAAGTGAATAATTTCTTCAACATTATTTGTATTACAGAAAAAGGTGCCAAGAACTAAAATATTTCGTGGAAGTGAAAATTACGAGTATGTTAGGGAATGAGCACAATCGTCTTTGGGAAAAATTCTTCCACGCATATAATATTTTTGGGCTCAAAATGCTTCCAAACATATAATATTTTCACATAAAACAAACATATTAACGTTTCAGCAGTATCCAATAATATATGTGCTTCCTGCAAAATATGTTTGGAACATATGTTAAAGAAGCGATTTTTTTTTGAGGGTGTACACATTAATTAAATCTTACTTTTTTTAACTATGTCTCAAGCATTTTATGAACTAAACGAGGGTATATAGCTCAATGACCGTACACATAAGTTCAATATGAACTAAAGCAAAAGAAAATTTTCGTACGATTCCCAAAAAAGAACTACTCTATGGTTAAAATGGACATTATTGGGCGCCAATGATTTTCTACTTTAATTTTAGTTAGTTTATACCCCCTCACGATAGAATGGTGATGGGGGTATAATAAGTTTGTCATTCCGTTTGCAACACATCGAAATATCGATTTCCGACTATATAAAGTATATATATAAAGTATATATATATATATATATATATATATATATATATATATATATATATATATATATATATATATATATATATATATATATATATATATATATATATATATATATATATATATATATATATATATATATATATATATATACATATTTATATATATACTAAGACGATATAATAATGTCCATCTATCTGGAAGTCTGTTGTAATCATGCTACAGCCTTCAATAATAAAGCTATTTTGTTTAATTTTTGCGCAAACTCGTTTTTTTTTTCTCCGAGCAGGTCAAGTTCGAAGATGGGCTATATCGGTCCATGTTTTGGTATAGCCCACACCCCCCGAATTGGGGTCTTGGGCTTCTAGAAACCGTATTTTCTATCAGATTTGCCTGAAATTGGAAATCTTGAAGTATTTTAGGACCAAAAATAGGTGTGACCGATCTCCTGATTTTGCTTCTTGGGCTTCTAGAAACCGTATTTTTAATCCGATTTTCCTGAAATTAGAAATCTAAAGGTGTGTTAGTACCACAAAAAGGTGTGCCGAATATGGTGTGTATCGGTCTATGGTTTGCTATAGCCCCCATATATCCCGATCTCCCGATTTTACTTCTTGAGGTTCTACAAACAGTAGTTTTTATTCAGTTTGCTTGAAATTTGAAATCTAGACGTTTTTGAGGACAATAAATAGGTGTTCCGAATAAACTGTGTCGGTATAGAGTTTGATATATCCCTCTTATAAACCCGCCCTCCGATTTGGGGTCTAAATTCTGTAAGTTTTTCAGAACCACAACTAGGTGTGCTGAATTTTGTGGATCGGTGCATATTTTTGGCATAGCACCCATATTAACTTATTTCCTTATTTAACTCCATAGGTTTATAAAGGGTGGTTAAATTGTAAGGGCCGATGTTGAATGTGAACCACACCTAAACGCCAAGTTTTTTCCGAATTTTATTTGACATTTCTCTATTTCAGACTTACTCAATTTGAACCATGGAGAGATACACAATCCAACAACGTGTTAAATGGTTCCAAGAAATGGCAACAGTGGATGATCAATTTTCGAAGAAAATCATTTTCAGTGATGAGGCTCATTTTCACCTCAGTGGATTCGTCAATAAACAGAATTTCCGCATTTGGGCGAATGGGAATCCAAGAGTGATTGTCGAAAAACCAATGCACCCACAAAGAGTGACTGTTTGGTGCGGTTTATGGGCTGGCGGCATCATCGGGCCGTATTTGTTCCAAAATGAGGCCGGTCAGGCAGTTACTGTGAATGGTGTTCGCTATCGTGAGATGATAACGAACTTTTTATGGCCCGAATTGGAAGATATGGATGTGGACGATATGTGCTAACGAAACAATGGCTCTTTTACGCAACAAATTGAATGGCCTTGTTATCTCACGTAATGGCGATGTCAATTGGCCGCCAAGATCATGTGATTTGACATCGTTGGACTTTTTTCTTTGGGGTTATTTGAAAGAAAAGGTGTATGTCGATAAGCCAGCAACAATTCAAGAGCTAAAGGATGAGATATTTCGGCACATTAACGGCATAGAACCTCCATTATACCTCAGCGTCATCGAAAATTTGGACCATCGGATGAAGGTGTGCCACCGAGGTCGCGTATAGAAGGCGCACTAATCATGAAAGTTGCTTGAAACTGAAAGTAAAACTTGCAAATCTATAGATTTTAAATTTTAAATCAAGACGTTTAAATTATTTTTATATATATTATCATTCTATACATTATCAAGTAACCCGCTATAAATTATTAAGTAACACGCTAAGACGAAGAGTTTTCAAAGGTAACTGTTATTTTTGATTCATGGTGTTGGGTATTTAAGATTCGGCCTGGCCGAACTTACTGCTGTATATATTTGTTTCTTCTATGAAAGGGTGAACTACAGTTAAAAACAAACAACATAGCATTACTATTTCCTGGTTTTATCAACGCTTTGTGAAGTCTCAAAATGTGAAGTACAATTTAGTTCAATTTTCGTACGAGTTAGTTCATTATTCCTATAAAAGAGTTTACTTTTTTGTGTAGAATTTTTCAGTATCTTGTAATTTATGTCATCCGTTTGGGAGTGTATTTAATATTTGGTCAGGCTATATATAGAACTAAGAAAGAATTATTTAAATAAAATGAGAGATCACCACATTCAATAAAAAATACAAAATTAACTATATCAAAACATAAACCAAAACTCCCTGCATATCGATTGCCCAACTTACGGCACATTCCAAGATATATGTATGACAATTTACTCCATTCATATTAAAAAAAAATTAACTACTTACTCATATTGTAAACAAATCATTTCCATGCTAAAGGCATACTGATGAACAAATAGCCGACGGCAAATGCTACTGCTGGCCAAAACAACATTTGACCATCTAGTAGGCGAAAGCTTCAAAATAAAGGATGGTTTTTACCTAGCTGAGATGTGCTATTAACAAGACTTGATATTTCATATTCAGGATATGCTCTTCGTTTTTATTTTAACTAACACCACACAAAGAGATATCCCAAAATAGGATAGGCTTGTATTTTCTTTTTTACAATTTCCATAGAAATTTGTCACATCATCCAATTGATAAATAATTTGCTTACTTATCCATTTCATTTATAGACAACACTAACCCAGCATATTGAACTCCACTTGTATCACAATAATGCCCGAAAATTCAAATCCCTTTTATGTTGGCGGCAATGGCGTTTAAGGTGAGTAGAACCATAAAAAGACGCGTCAAGAAGGAGAAAAGTTTTGCAAAAACAAAACGAAAGAATGAATAGAATGAGTCAAACAAACAAAAACAAAAAGTGTGGGCAATAAATTCGGGCCAACGATGGATGAATGAAATCGCGCTAAGAGTCGCTCTCTTCACGCGATCGCGGTTAAAATCACACTGTGGTGAAATTGGCGCTGGTGGTGGTGTGGCCCCCTTTTATTCATATTTGTCGCACATGTTGCATCAGATCAGAGTGGGCTCTTCCAGTTACACGCGGCGACCAGCCGGTTGATAGTTTTATGTTGTGTGCATTTCGCAGTGCGATTGTCTCTCTCCACTTGTTTTTGATTTTACAGCATCCGATTGTAAAATTATTTAAAAGCTTTCTAATGCCATTGCTAAGAACGTTTGCTTTAGAGCATTACTAACGCACAAGGTTACCAGATTTGGTTTTTGTTTTAATTTGTCAAAGCTTATCTAAAAAAAAATCCCCCATCAAAATATTTTTGACGCTAAAAAATCTTCAAAGGAAATTCTCGAAACTACTATTATTACTACAATGAAAATTATATTAAAAACTACACACTCAAAAAAAAAAGTCGCTTCTGTAACATATACCCCAACCCCATTTTGCTTCAAGCATATATATTTTCAGGATTGGTCCAAACGAAATATTGTTTGTATTGTTCAAACATATTATGTTTCACCTTAGGCATACAATGAGAGAAAAAAATTTTAATGATATTTTTATACCCTGCGCCACACTGTGGAACAGGTTATTATAAGTTAGTGCATATGTTTGCAACACCCAGAAGGAGACGAGATAGACACATGGTGTCTTGGGCAAAAATGCTCAGGGTGGGCTCCTGAGTCGATATAGCCATGTCCGTCTGTCCGTCTGTCCGTGAACACATTTTTGTAATCAAAGTCTAGGTCGCAGTTTTAGTCAATCGACTTCAAATTTGGCACAAGTATGTGTTTTGGCTCAGAATAGAAACCTATTGATTTTGGAAGAAATCGGTTCAGATTTAGATATAGCTCCCATATATATATTTCGCCCGATGTGGACTTATATGGCCCCAGCAGTCAGAGTTTTACCCTGATTTGCTTAAAATTTTGCACAGGAAGAACAATTAGTACTATAGTCAAGTGTGCCAAATTTTATTGAAATCGGTTCAGATTTAGATATAGCTCCCATATATAGCTTTCGCCCGATATGGATTAATACGGTCCCAGAAGCCAGAGTTTTACCCCAATGTGGTTGAAATTTTGCACTAGAAGTACAATTAATAGTGTAGTCAAGAGTGCCAAATTTTATTGAAATCGGTTCAGATTTAGATATAGCTCCCATATATATCGTTCACCCGATTTACACTCATATGACCACAGTGGCCAATTTTTTACTCCGATTTAATAGAAATTTGGACAGGGAGTAGAATTAGCATTGTAGCTATGCGTGCCAAATTTGGTTGAAATCGGTTCAGATTTAGATATAGCTCCCATATATAGCTTTCGCCCGATTTACACTCATATGACCACAGAGGCCAATTATTTCATCCGATTTAGTTGAAATTTTGCACAGAGAGTAGAATTAGCATTGTAGCTATGCGTGCCAAATTTTGTTGAAATCGGTTCAGATTTCGATATAGCTCCGATATATAGTTTCGGCCGATTTACACTCATATGACCACTGAGGCCAATTTTTTGCTCCGATTTAGTTGAAATTTTGCACAGGGAGTAGAATTAGGGATGTAGCTATGCCAGCCAAATTTGGTTGAAATCGGTTCAGATTTAGATATATCTCCCATATATAGCTTTCGCCCGATTTACACTCATATGACCACAGAGGCCAATTTTTAACTCCGATTTAGTTGAAATTTAGCACAGGGAGTAGAATTAGCATTGTAGTTATGCGTGCCAAATTTGGTTGAAATCGGATCAGAGTTAGATATAGCTCCCATATACATGTTTTTCTGATTTCGACAAAAATGGTCAAAATACCAACATTTTCCTTGTAAAATCGCCACTTCTTAGTCGAAAAGTTGTAAAAATGACTCTAATTTTCCTAAACATCTAATACATATATGTCGAGCGATAAATCATAAATAAACTTTTGTGAAGTTTCCTTAAAATTGCTTCAGATTTAAATGTTTCCCATATTTTTTTACTAAATATATCTATAGATTTTGTAGAAGTCTATCAAATTCTGTCCAGATCGAATAATATTTAAATGTATGTATTCGGGATAAACCTTTATAAATAGCTCCCAACACATTTGACGGATGTGATATGGAATCGAAAATGTATATCTACAAAGTGGTGCAGGGTATAATATAGCCGGCTCCGCCCGACTTTAGACTTTCCTTACTTCTTTTGTGTATATATTTTTAAGGAGCCAATTGGTTACTTCCATTCTTTTACTTGCAGCATTCTCTCTAGGTCTCTTTTTCTAAACACATATATGTCCCAAACATGTTATGCTAGTTTATGAACATTGTATGCTTGCACTTAAAAATATTGTGTTAAAAAATTTGAGTTCCAAACATATAATTTTTATACACAAACATATGAAAAACAGTATTTTTCGTCCGTGTATGAAGCCTGTTCTGGCAAACGCATTCGCAAAAAGTTTGAGAATTGCATTTTTCGGTGTGTTCCGGCCATTCGAATACACAAAATTTTGCCGAATTAAAATCGCTCGTGTTTAAGCTTACGAATTCAATATTTTTCATGTCATTACGACTAAATGTGTCCAAAATAAAAAGTGATATAAAAAATAGCTATAGAAAATACACTTAAGAGTTGATTTGTACCAATTAAGCTCACATCCGAAGTATATTTCTTGGTAAAATTAATCATTTCTAATAATCTGTATACCAAGATTGATTCTACCCACAGAAGTAATGAAGCATTTGGCAACCCCGAAAACTACTCTGTGTGCAAAATAAACCTATCACTTGATTTGCGTTGCCATACTGTGAACATAAGTTTAATTTGAAATCTTGCGAATATGCGAACATACAAATCTAATACGCACGATTTCAAATCGTTTCAATTACGCGGCAATATGTGAACAGGCCTGTAAACTTTTTTGTACTGAAGTGTCCATATTATAAACGACACTGGCAATAATGAATGCAGCTGAACTTATTGTCTAACCATCGTTCACATTTACAACGAATTGCGTTACGTTGTATTTACGAAGAGATAATGGTCGTAAATATTACAATTTATATCGCAGAGTTAATGACGGCTGATCGTTCTTTGTTGTGTCGGTAAGGGAACTTCCCAGGCCCTACTTATAAAAGAGCTCTTAGGCTAGGCGCCACCTTAAAACTTCCTTGATCGGATAATTTTGGTCCAATTTTCAAAAAGCCAGGCAAGGCTGAGGTCCCACCCCCGCAAAATATTAAAAAATCAGCTACCCCTTGACCTGAGTTTTGAAAATTGGGCTTATGATTTGCTTGAAATTTTCAGGGAAGGTTAAGGGTGACGTCTGCACAAAGATACGCTACATCATTTTTCGAATATGGAGTAGATAGGCGTAGGAAGGCCTGTGCGGAGGGCGCTTAGACCCCCCCAGAAAAATTTTAGCCCCTCCCAGAAATTGAAACCCTATTTACGTTTTTCCATTGTTTATATAATATTAAACAAGTAAATACAAATAAAGTTCTGGCAAAGAATGTCATGTACCATTCAATTACTTGGATTGTCTTCTAAATTGTAAGATAGTTTCCTTATTATAAGTGAATGTTTAAAGTCTGATATCCATGAAATTTGCAAAAAAGCGTCACCAAAATTGTAGTGACAATTTTCATTTTGGGTCCCGGATTGGTGCAAAATTGGCACAGAAGCAATGAATTTAACATGGCCATGTCATAGGAGGAATGTTCACCATTTCCACAGCCGTCGCACTGAATATGCATCACTTCTTAAGGTGTGATCCGAATTCAGTGTTTTGAATGTGAACTAAACAATTTTATGATATTTTCGAAAAAAATAAATAATTTTTATAATTTTGTATAATTTCAAATGCATTCTAACGCTTGTCTGAAACGCTTGACATCGAATGTTTTCAAAAATGATCTATTTTTCTAGAATAGATTTAGTATTTTTGCGGGAAAATTTGAAAAATTTGTGCCATTTTATTAATCCTTACCCCCCAACACTTTGAAACTTGAAGGAAAGTTCCCATATTTTCTTAACATTTTCAGCGAAAGGAACACTCCTCTACCATGGGGCAAGGAGGAGGTGTAAATCTTCGAACATATATCGAAGAATTACGTACCCTAAATTCATTTACTGAACTTCTCCCACGTTCCCTGTAAATTTTGGGGAAATCGGGTATTTTATATTTTGCTCTATTGTTTTAAAAACAGGACACCCCATTCCCCGATCAAATATTGAGTTAGGCGGTTTTTGTTCAGAGACAACCTTAAACTTCCCTGAAATTTAAAAAAAAAAGGGGAACGTTGCTTGAAGTTTCAAAATGTTTAAAAATAAAGTAACGGATCTTAAATAAAGTAAGACCTTAACTCTTCCTGAAAATATCAAGCAAATCGAGCTTTGGTCAAACTTTCAAATGAGGTGGTCCCCCTCCCCAGGTACCCCATATTAAATTCATAACCTCCTCCACGTCCTCTGCAAAGTCTCAAGTAAATCCGAGAAGTTTTGTTTTTGTTATTGTTGGTTTCTTCTTCAATCATTATTAGGGCAGAGTACTCGTTTATCCAGGACATCTCCATAAATATGCAACACTGTCATCAGCTGTTTAAAAATAATCACAGAAAAGAAGTGAAATCTTACATTTTTAATGTATGAAATGCTCAAATAGTAATAAATATTTACTGCTGCAATTATTTACGACACAGTGCCACTTTGAATTTCATGTTTTTCGATAAATTAGTCATAATAAATTGCTATTGTGAATCGAAGAAATCAAAATACAATCTGGCAACATCGGCGCGACTTGCACTGATGAGATGTTCTGTATAGAACACCAGTGCAACAATGTTCTGTATAGCTCATACAAATGTTGCATCCAGTGCTAAAAGAAAACAGACCTATTATTGTTCTAAATAAAATTAATTTTTTTCTCTGTACTTTAGAAAAACAAAGTCGGACAAAGAAGAGGTCTCGCTCCCCGACAAAATGTCGAAAACTAAAGTGGCGGATCTTTGTCTAGATGCCAACCGCAACCTTCCCTGAAAATTTCAAGGAAATCGAGGAACTTCCTCCTTGAAAATTTCGAGCAAATCGAAGAACTTAGGTCCAATTTCCAAACTCCTTCGAAATATTAAAAAAAAACATATTAACTTCATAACGTTCTCTGTAAGTTTCAAGTAAATCAGAGAAAAGCTTTTCAAAAAGTTTGTAAACCGCCATGCTATGGTGGAAGGTTTAAAAATGAATAATATGTAGAGCTTAACTTTGTTGCATTACATATCAGCCACCATGTATGTGAAAACATAGATATAGCCATATATGCACACTCATACACACATACATCTACACTAAAAATGACCACAGGATTGCATAAAGTTAGTTTTCAATATTGAACCTCAATTGTACACAGCAGTATAGCGGATGGTGCATGAGATTTTGTTGAAATTCACTATGAGAAAGCTGATATTTCCCCATTGCAAATGTACTGAAATCAACCAAAATGTCAATCCACTTTTAGGAGATTTCAGGCATGATGTGAACATAGTCTAACTGTGGAGACGTTCTTGATTGTTATCGAATTCCTTAATGTTCTGGCAAGAGACTGTTCAACATAACTCCATATGTCCATCTATCTTAGTTTATGTATGGACGTGTGTAGTGATCCCATCGATGTTTTAAGACAATGTTGTTGGTGCCGGTGGTGCGAGAGTTAGTGCTGGTTTTCCCGGTCTGACGTCTCCTTCGTATTGTGCGTAGACTCGTGCCTAAGCTTCGTTTTGTCATTCCGATGTCGATTTCCTACCACAGGTTCCATTTGCAGCGCCCATCGCACCATCATTATCATCATCCACACTGCCATAGTCGTCGCATTTGATTTCGCACAGCGTGTCTTTGCATTATTCTTTTGTTTTGGGAGCTTCAATCTTTTGAGGATAGTGAAACCTATGGCCAAGTACCAGCATCTTCATCATCAACAACATAGCCATCGCTAGCATCAACATCGTCGTCAGCCATCAGCATCACCAGTCTCATCTGTTATCTCTTCGAGTTGTATTTTCTTCTCTGCAAGTTGCGACATTTGCATACATCCATCCAAACTTCTATACAATCGTACCCGATGGATGTACGGACAGACAGACGGACAAAAGGCTTTACAGCATCGCATAACTAGATTTGTGTTTGCACTTGTTTTCCTCGCGAAACGGTTTCCATGCAATACAGTATGGACTCGCAATCGTGTACTGTTATGTTCTTATGTTAGATTTGAAATTTAATAGGTGTGTATGACGTAGTCGTATTTAGAATGGTCGAGTGGAATTTGAATCGATATCAGAACACTTTTAAAGGAAGAAAGTTCATATTTGTATTGACAAATTTGGTGTGGTGTTCTCATTTTCCAAATATGGGAACTGCTTCTCCCGAGAAAGATTTCCCACCAATATTACTATTGTTCGATTTAGTCACATTATTTCAAACTGCACACAAAAACAAATTTGTTGTGCCAACCATTTTTTTTGCCAACCGAATTATTTGGTAACTGACAAAATTTGTTGAAGCAACCAACTGTTGTTTGGAACAGTTGTACATAAAATTGTTTGGAAAACCAAATATTGGGCACATTAACAGTCTCATTGGCAATCGCAACCAATACGATTTAATTCGTTTGTTAAACCAACTAATTGTTTTTGTGGGACAACCAAAGCTTGTGAAATTAAAGAAAATATCTGTTGTATTCATATCAGTTTTTATTTTATTTTATTATAAATTAATATAGTTTGTATTGATTTTTGACCTAAAAAATCGGAATCTGTAGATTGTAAAAATTCTGACTTTTATCTCTGAAAAAAATCTGTTCGGGCTTGGAAATTAGCATTTGGGATTTTCGAAAATTGTTTTTTTTTTGGTGGACAGTCCTCTCGACCACTCACAATCTACATCAATTTTCAGCAGGACTCACGCATGGGTCATGGATTTTTTCTTTTGTCCCAACACCAGGCGAATGTTGATAAATTTCGAGTTCGATGTGAGGCATTTACCTTTTCACATCCTCGGGAGTCATCACATTTGTACATCACATATATCTAGAAATTTTATGAAAATAAGAAAAATGGTAAAGAGGGAGTAGTTTAAACTTTATCCTGTACTAAATAGTGGGTCAAAATTGCCCAAACCAATGTTTTATAAGAATTTTATTCTAAAGAACTAGCTGAGTTTAAAGCTATGTTTGGCTGAGCCCTATTAAAAAAATTCCAAAACAATTTTTAAATACATATATACGAATAAATTTATATTGGGCAAATTTGACCCATTAATACAATATGCGGTATAAGTTTAAGTACAGCTTACTTACCACATAATAATGCAGCAACCGGATTACATACAACTCACAGCAATTTTTGATGGCAAAATATTTGATAAAATTGAATTATCGTCATCAAACATTTGAATTTTATACCCCATTCATATTAGTCTCGAAATCTACTAAAATTAGATTTGAAATCCATTTTTCATAAAGCAAATGACAGTTGAAATCTAGGTAAAGTGGTTTTTGGAAGTGTAATGTGAATGAGGTATTAGAGTTTTATGTAATTAATGAAACAAGAATCAACTTATTTGTTGTCATATATACACGGACGAAAAATACTGTTTTTCATATGTTTGGATATAAACATTATATGTTTGGAACTCAAATTTTTAAACACAATATTTTTGAGTGCAAACATATAATGTTCATAAACTAGCATAATATGTTTGGGACATATATGTTAATATGTTAGAACATATTATGTTTGGGACATAAAATATTTGTAAATATAATATGTTTGGATGCAAACATATATTAATTTAGAAATAGCCCATAAACATATATGTGTTTACAAAGAGAGACAAAGTGTATGCTGCAAGTAAAATAATGAAAGTAACCAATTGGCGCATTACAAATATATATACACAAAGAAAATTTCATTAAATATAGAAAAATACTATGTGTGAATATAAACAAGTATAAATTTACATATTATGAGTAAACATATATATGTTGTGATATAAGACTTCGCAAAAAATTGTATATGCTTAAGTAAAATGAGTATTCGGAGAGAAAATTCATTCGGTACCAAAAGAAAAAAGAGCATGAGTTTTGTTTATCATTTTCGCATTACGGCACAATTTTTTTGTTTCGTCAAAACAAATCGGAACGTAGGACGAGTAAGTCAAAATATTCAAACAAAGGTAATTAAAGGGATCTTCATAAAAACTAACGAAAGGGCACTATACACTGAACAAAAAGCATGTCCGGTTCCAAAGATTGTGTCTCCACTTTAACAATTTTGGTATTGATTCCGAACCAAAGAAGCGGAGAATAAAAGTAAGGATGCTTTTAAGACACAATTCTCTTTCAAATGGGGTTCTGGGTACTTGACTCTACGAAGCACATTTCAATTTTTCGCTTTTTCAGCTTTTTTCCATATGATATAAAATGTCCGTTAAAAACAAGACTTCCAGTAGAAATTATGCTATGTTTCAAGTAAAAAATGTCTTTAAAATAAAGTATTGAAAAATATGTCCTATTTTTTAATGATTTTTGCCTTGTAGTCAAGATGCAAAAATGCAACAAATTTAAAGGCAGTTTCATTAATTTTAAAGAATTTTTCTGAATTATTAAAGTCAAGTTGACCTTAGTCCAAAAATTTGTTCTTTCATGTTATGATACCCATTTTTAAGTCAAATCACTTAATTATAACGACAACACGACTTCATTGAAAGTATCGACCTTTGAACATGGAAAAAACTTTATATTAGAGAAATGCGTCTTCTAAGCTAAGCAAAAGTTGTATTCTTATTTTAAGGACATGAACTCTTTGGCCTCACGACAATATTTTTTCAGTGCACTCTTTTTAGAGTTGTGAAAGTAAAATGCAAACAGGGCGAAACTGTGAAAAATTAAACAATAAGATCTATAAAAACAAAGATTAGTTCCTCTTTATTAATGAGTAGTCCAAGAGGATTTTTTCGAAAATAAAAGCGGGCATTGAGTTCGAGTTTTGCCGCTAAAATTATTTCTCATTTTAGCGGCAAAACCAGAATAACATTACAACATGGTGGGGAAAGATCCAAAGCAACAATTGAATAAGTTTATTTTCTTTAAAAGAAATTATTAAAGAAAAGTAAAATGGTAAACATGACCATTTTAACGCGATAATACCAATTTATACCGGCCTTAAGAATTAAATTAATTACAAAATTATTCGTTAATAAAAATTCATATTTATTTGTATTTCTAAATTAATGGTGTTACATGCTAGCAAACAATTGTTCACACCAAAATAAATTTATGTGCTGTTGTAAAATTACTGTTTAGAATTTAAATATAATGTGCCTTTGAATGCTTATCGTTAACCTTAGGATTCGATAGAAAAATATTTTTATATACTCGAATTCACGTTCTTCTTTTCTTCGAAATTTCTTCGAAAATTTTAAACTTGTATACAAAAACCTTTATTTGTTACACAATTTTTATTTTGCAATAAAAAAATAATATTTGATTTGAACTCAGTCCATTTATGTCAAGCACTTTTCTTTTCTGAATTTAAGTCTTTTATAAAACACACTTTACAATTTCGTAGTAGAAATTTAATATAATAGTATGTAATGCTGAACACCTTTTCGGGAACTTTCGAACGTATCTGGAATATATGTTAAAAAATATATTTAAAAAAAAATAAATAAGTGGTGTTGGACGAAGCAGGGATCGAACCCAGGACCCCTGTCACGCAAGGCGGACGACCAACCACTGCTCCACGCTGCCAACAAATGTATGTTTAACCAAAGATTATAGATTTGAGGAAGATGGGAAATTGGCTTGCGTCATAGCAAATGTTGCATTTACCAGATTAGTTTAATACATGTTTGTAATCTTTTAGTTGTTTTTAGTTTTTTTTTTTTTAAATGAAAAATGTAATTTTCTTAATGAAACAATGTTAAATTTTAGGCAACAACAAAAAAATTAATTTTTCCCCTTTATGGAAATTTATTTCGTGCTCTTAATATCTTTTTATTTGCATTTTGATGCTATGTCAATACTTGTCGTATACGCGTTTGGTTCGAGTATTAAACTAATGTGGTAAATGGTTTGATGTGCTCAATAGCCAATCTCCCATCTTCCTCTTCTATAATCTTTGTGTTTAACAATGTTATGTTGTTAAACAATGTTATGTTTGCATCGGCTCGTGGGCGCCGCAAGCTATGCAATATAAATATAACTTATAACTTATAACGATAATTATCTCTTGATGACCATAACAGCTACGTAGGCCAGTGGTTAGTGTGCTGGCTTACTTACTGTGTGGTCCGCTGTTCGCTGTGTGGTCCGCTGTTCTGTTAAATAAAATTATAAAATATAATAATTTCTTCTACAATATTTGTATTACAGAAAAAGGTGCTAAGAACTAAAAAAACTCATGGAAGTGAAAAAAAATGTGAGGCAATATAGAATTAGGCAGAAAAAAAAATTTTGAGCACAATATTCTTTGGGAGAAAATTCTTCTCAGCATATAATACTTTTGGGTCCAAAATGCCTCCAAACATATTATATGTTCACATAATAACATATAGTTTTTTGGAAGACAACATTATTGAATTTGGATGGAAAAATACAAAATGTTTGGAACTTAGACTACCCAAACATATTATATTGTTTAGACCAATATGCTTTCAAACAAATTATATATTGGAAGAAATCAAACATATAAATGTTTGGGCAATACCCAAAAATGTATATGCTTGAAGCAAAATATGTTTGGGAGTATATGTTACAGAAGCGATTTTTTTTGAGGGTGTATGAACACGGACAAAAAAGACTATTTCTCATATGTTTCGGTGTAAAAATTATATGTTTTGAACTTAAATTTTTAGCACATTATTTTTAAATTTACGAATATAACGTTCATAATTAGCATATTATGTTTGCGACATATATGTTAATATGTTAGAACATGTTATGTTTGGGCCATAACATTTTTTTAAATATAATATGTGTGGATGCAAATATATATTAATTTAGAAATTACCTATAAACATATAATATGTGTTCAGAAAGACACACCGGGAGAGTATGGTGCTAGTAAAAAATGGAAGTAACCAATTGGCGTCTTAAAAATATATACGCACAAAGAAAATTTTATTAAAAATTGTTTCTATCAGTATATGTCTAAAGTGAAACATAATATGTTACTACTATACAAACAATATTTTAATTCAATCTATTCTGAAAATATATATGCTTGAAGCAGAATGTGTTTGTTACAGCAGCGATCTTTGTTTTGAGTCCATAGCAACATGTTCTCTTTATAACTAACAAATTTGTTAACACAACCAACTTATTTGCTAGACAGACTTTCAGTTGGGTTTTTTGACACATTTGCAAAACAAATCAGTTATCATAACAGGAGGGAATAAATTGAAATGGTTGCTTACTTCAATGTAAATATAAATAAAGACAAATTTTTGATCGGGTGTACCAACTTTTGATCACACTGTTATTGTATTATTATTGTATTGAATGAGAAACTGAAAATTTTGAAATGAAATTACTCCTAACATCTCAGATACGGAAGTTTCTAATTCTGAATTGGAAAATTCTGATGGCGAATATGAAAAGTCGCAGTTTCAAGACACTCTTCAAATGAATGGGAGCTCAAAAAATGGATTAAACTAGACCGAGCGTCTATTTTGCCGTCGCGCAAGCATAACGAAATCGTCAGAGAACAAAAAGCTAAAGCTGTTAAAATTTCCATAATTTTCGCTAAAATGTAGATTAAACAATGTATAACAAATTTTTACTAATTTGAGGTTGCTGAATCCAAATCAGTACTTGTTTTTTTCTATCAGGTCGACTTATCGAGATATACCGTTATGTTCAAAATTAAGGCGCTTCCGCTACATATATTGGAATAACTTGAAAACGGTTCACCATATTAAATTTAAAAAAATTTAAACTCCCAAACAATATTCTTTTTAAGCCGTGCTTACATTGTTTTTCAAGTTTCCAAGTAGTTTTAGAGATATCGTTCAAGTTTTGAGAAAAATTTAAATTTTTAACAAAAAAAAACTTGTTTAAAAATTCCTAAAAAATAAAAATGGGACAAAAATCACAGTTTTGGTCTAGAAACAGTTAGTTAAATATATTTTAACCCTTGTGTACATGATAACACCGGAAGCGATAACAGCGTGGTGAGGTCCCGTGGGACCTACAATAAAAAATAGGATGGTAGAGAGGTTATCCCTACGATATTTTTCGATTATTTTCTGTAGGTGGAGTCTTCTATGACGAACAAATTGCATATATAGATATTTTTTTGTAAATATAGAATTTTCTTTAATTTTTAATAGAATATTTAAATTTTTGATAAGTATTCTAGAGGCCCTGATGTTTGTCACAGGCGTGGTACCTATAAGTATCCTTATACGCACCAAGCAACAATATATTGTTTTGGTAGTTCTGAACAAACTGGATTTTATTCGCAGTATTATGTGCATAGTGGTTGTTTCAAACTTGGTCCAAATTGAGGCACATCTTGCCAAATTCTAGGAGCCGATGGGTCTGGTCTATATAAAAACTTAGAACGAAACCGATGGAAACTTCAAAACCAAAAACTTCAATGACAAATTCTTCTAAATAACGATATTTTCTGAAAGGATGTTAGTGTTATTAATTGTTCAAAACCCAACTGCGCTAAAATAACTAACGTAATTAGTGGTAGGTCTCATTGGACCTCATCATGGAGAATCGCACTAAACTTTTTCAAATACCTATAAAAACCGATGTAATGATTCAATCACATAAAAATTTAAAGTTTTCACCTTAAAATACTTTAATACAAGAAGTCATAAACCATCACGCTGCAAATCATATAAAAGATAAAATTATGTATGAATAATAATCAAAAAGGTCCAGCGGGACCTCATCACGCACAGAATGGTTAAATAAAATGAGATTTATTTCATTACAATCGGTGCACAACTTTTGATTTTGTTCACGATTTACTGAATTGATATATAACGCGATTTCAATACAAAAATAACATTTTCTAATGTGAAGCCTAGATTTTGCTCTATGTTTTTCTTTTCTTTCCCCGATAAAATATCGACAAATACAGAAGTGGGTAGCACCCTTAACCTTCCCTTAAAATTCAAAAAAAAATAGTAACTTTCCTTCAAGTTTCAAAGTGTGGGGCAAGCAGAAGGTTACCTTCCCGACCAAATACCCCAAAAATAGGTACACCATATTGATTTCATAACTATCCGCTACGGTCTATGTTTTTTGAATTTTACTTTTTTTCAGTTTTAGAGGTGGTCCCACTCCCCGGCCAAATATCGAAAAATGATGTAGCGTATCTTGTGTAGACGTCCCAGACTCTCTTCCCGTCCAAATATCACAAAATCCGGTATCCAATATTAATTTCGTAACCACTCCCCACGTCCTCTGTAAATTTTTCAATGGGGAGGTCCACGCCTCGACTAAATATGGAAAAATAAAGTTGTGGATCTTTGTCTATACATCACCCTTAACCTTTTTGAGAATTTCACCACAATCGGAGAACTTTTGTCCAATTTTCAAAAAAATCGGGCAAGGGGGAGGACATCCTCCCCATCGGATGTCGAAAAATGAGGTACACTATTTTCATCACATGTTAACCCTCTACGTTCTGCGAAAATTTAAAGTAAATCGGTTCAGCCGTTTTCGAGCTTACCCGGAACACACAAACAAACAAATAAAAAAACATACTTTGTATTTTATATATGTATATAGATTCGTAGACATTCAAAACAAGTATTATGAGATTTTTTCATACAATTTATGAATTCCATCATTGGAAAACACTATTAAAAAACAAGTAAGTAAAGTCTAAAGTCGGGCGGGGCCGACTATATTATACCCTTCACCCCTATGTAGGCCAAAATTTGTGTTACCATCTCAACTACTTTACATTTGCTGGAAGCTATATAAAGGAGAAAATTTTTTTACTTCTACAAAATCTCTAGAATTAAAATTCAAATCGGCTAACGCTATCCAGTTAATTGGAGGAAACTTCCATTGAAAATAGGTCTAAAATATGTAACAGCCTATCATATGTCCCCGACTCTGGTGTACGTATATATGGGAGCTATATATAATCTGAACCGATTTTGACTAAATTTGACATGTATAGGTAAAATAATAATTCTGCTATCTATGCGAAATTTCACGTAAATGGGAGTATAACTTTGGCCCCCCTGGTCATATGAGTGCAAATCGGACGGAAGATATATATGGGAGCCATATCTAAATCTTAACCGATTTCAACCAAATTTGGCACAATTACCGATACTACTAAACGTACTCCTTTTGCGAAATTTGAAGCAAATCACGGCAAAACCCTGGATTTTGAGGCCACATAAGTTCACATCGGACGAAAGATATATATGGGAGCTATATCTAAATCTGAATCGATTTTGACCATATTTGGCACATACAATAGTATCGTTAAAAGTACCGCTTGTGCAAAATTTGAAGTAAGTCAGGGCAAAACTCTGGCTTTTGAGACCATATAAGTCCAAATCGGGCGAAAGATATATATGTGAGCCATATCTAAATCTGAACCGATTTTAACAAAATTTGACACACTTAACGATACTATTCAACGTACCCCTTGTGCAAAATTTGAAGCAAATCACGGCAAAACTCTGGCTTTTGTGGCCATATAAGTTCAAATCGGACGAAAGATATATATGGGAGCTATATCTAAATTTGAACCGATTTCAATCAAATTTCACGAAGATCGGTAGTAAACTTTGGCCTCTGTGGTCATATGAGTCTAAATCGGACGAAAGATATATATGGGAGCTATATCTAAATCTGAACCGATTTGCTGATATTTCGCAGTATTATGTGCATAGTGGTTGTTTCAAACTTGGTCCAAATTGAGGCACATCTTGCCAAATTCTAGGAGCCGATGGGTCTGGTCTATATAAAAACTTAGATCGACCACGATTTCTATGAAGTTCAAATAACTTTTTTTGCACTTGTAGTTTCACTATAGAGGATATATCTACGGAAGACATAGAATTATGTACTACCAAGCAACGAAACCAATGGAAACTTCAAAAATGACAAATTCTTCTAAATAACGATATTTTCTGAAAGGATGTTAGTGTTATTAATTATTCAAAATCCAACTATGCTAAAACCACTAATGTAATTAGTGGTAGGTCCCATTGGACCTCATCACGAAGAATCGCACTAAACTTTTTCAAATACCTATAAAAACCGATATAATGATTCAATCACATAAAAATTTAAAGTTTTCACCTTAAAATACTTTAATACAAGAAGTCATAACGCTGCAATAAAAGATAAAGTTATGTATGAATAAAAATCAAAAAGGTCCAGCGGGACCTCATCACGCACAGAAGGGTTAAATAAAATGAGCTTTATTTCATTACAATCGGTGCACAACTTATGATTTTGTTCACGATTTACTGAATTGATATATATCGCGATTTCAATACAAAAATAACATTTTCTAATGTGAAGCCTAGATTTTGCTCTATGTTTTTCTTTAAGGGACGTCACTTTCCCCGATAAAATATCGACAAATACAGAAGTGGGTAGCACCCTTAACCTTCCCTTAAAATTCCAAAAAAAAGTAGTAACTTTCCTCCAAGTTTCAAAGTGTGGGGCAAGCAGAAGGTTACCTTCCCGACCAAATACCCCAAAAATAGGTAGACCATATTGATTTCAGAACTATCCCCTACGGTCTATGTTTTTTGAATTTTACTTTTTTTTCAGTTTTAGAGGTGGTCCCACTCCCCTGCCAAATATCGAAAAATGATGTAGCGTATTTTGTGTAGACGTCCCAGAAAATGTCAAGCAAATTATAAGACCCTCTTCCCGTCCAAATATCACAAAATCCGGTATCCAATATTAATTTCGTAACCTCTCCCCACGTCCTCTGTAAATTTTTCACTGTACTGTAAAAAAGTCGGGCAATGTGGAGGTGTGGACCTCCTAAATATGGAAAAATAAAGTTGCGTATCTTTGTCTATACATCACCCTTAACCTTTTTGAAAATTTCACCACAATCGGAGAACTTTTGTTAAATTTTGAAAAAATCGGGCAAGGGGGAGGACATCCTTCCCATCAGATGTCGAAAACTGAGGTACACTATTTTCACCACATGTTAGCCCTCTATGTTCTGCGAAAATTTAAAGTAAATCGGTTCAGCCGTTTTCGAGCTTACCCAAACAAACAAATAAACAAACATACTTTGTATTTTATATATATGTATAACATATAGATTAGTAGACATTCAAAACAAGTATTATGAGATTTGTTCATATAATTTATGAATTCCATCATTGGAAAACACTATTAAGAAATAAAGAAATATTTTTTGAAAACGTGATTAATTAAAAATTGATTGATACAATTAACTTTTTAATTACATTAAAAATAAAGTCACTGATTGAACAATTTTA
This sequence comes from Haematobia irritans, assembly GCF_050003625.1. NCBI lineage: Eukaryota > Metazoa > Arthropoda > Insecta > Diptera > Muscidae > Haematobia > Haematobia irritans. Next base: position 70,596,354 of record NC_134398.1, on the reverse strand, counting down.
CATTTATAATTAAAATATTAATTACCCCAATTAGCATTTTAATGAAATAAACTATATTATACCCTGCACCACTTTGTAGATCTAAATTTTCGATACCATATCACATCCGTCAAATGTGTTGGGTGCTATATATAAAGGTTTGTTCCAAATACATACATTTAAATATCACTCGATCTGGACAGAATTTGATAGACTTCTACAAAATCTATAGACTCCAAATTTAAGTCGGCTAATGCACTAGGGTGGAACACAATTTAATAAAAAAATATGGGAAACATTTAAATCTGAAGAAATTTTAATGAAACTTCGCAAAAGTTTATTTATGATTTATCGCTCGATATATATGTATTAGAAGTTTAGGAAAATTAGAGTCATTTTTACAACTTTTCGACTAAGCAGTGGCGATTTAACAAGGAAAATGTTGGTATTTTGACCATTTTTGTCGAAATCAGAAAAACATAGATATGGGAGCTATATCTAAATCTGAACCGATTTCAATCAAATTTGGCACACATGACTATATTACTAATTGTACTCCTAGTGCAAAATTTTAACCAAATTGGGCCAAAACTCTGGCTTCTGGAGCCATATAAGTCCATATCGGGCGAAAAATATATATGGAAGCTATATCTAAATCTGAACCGATTTCAACCAAATTTGGCACAATTACCGATACTACTAAGCGTACTCCTTGTGCGAAATTTGAAGCAAATCACGGCAAAACCCTGGATTTTGAGGCCATATAAGTTCAAATCGGACGAAAGATATATATGGGAGCTATATCCAAACCTGAATCGATTTTGACCATGTTTGGCGCATACAATAGTATCGTTAAAAGTACCGCTTGTGCAAAATTTGAAGTAAGTCAGTGCAAAAATCTGGCTTTTGTGGCCATATAAGTTCAAATCGGACGAAAGATGTATATGGGAGCTATATCTAAATTTGAACCGATTTCAATCAAATTTACCAAGCATTGGTAGTATGTCAATTCTACCCTCTGTGCAAAATTTCACGACGATCGGTAGTAAACTTTGGCCTCTGTGGTCATGAGTCTAAATCGGACGAAAGATATATATGGGAGCTATATCTAAATCTGAACCGATTTGGCTGATATTTTGCAAGATTATCGAGATTCATAAAATATTTGGATGTACGGTATTTCAAGAAAATCGGTTAACTATGACCAAATCGGAGATAAATATATATGGCAGCTATATCTAAATCTGAACCGATTTTTTCCAAAACCAATAGCGATTGTCTCTGTCCCAAGAAACGGCCCTATGCCAAATTTGAGGACGATCGGACTTAAATTGCGAGCTGTACTTTGTGCACAAAATTACATATACAGACAGACGGACGGACAGACAGACAGACAGACGGTCATCGCAGAATTTAATTCTAAGCCGATCGGTATACTAAAAGGTGGGTCTATGACCACTATTTCTTGGCGTTACATACAAATGCACAAACTTATTATACCCTGTACCACAGTAGTGGTGAAGGGTATAAAAATATATCTCCAAATAAAAAAATTATTTACAATTTTATTCGGAATTAATTTAGTGGATCATTACATTTTGTCTCAAATCTGAAGAAAAATTTAACAATAATTACAATCGGAAAACTCATAAGAAAGTAGAAAATTATTTCATCTTTCAAAAGTGCCGGAAGAAATCAATCAACTTTGATTTTGATTGATACAATCATTTTCGTAATTAATCAAACAATCAAACAATTTCGTGATTGAATCAGAAAAAATAAGTATATACGGCCGTAAGTTCGGCCAGGCCGAATCTTATGTACCCACCACCATGGATTGCGTAGAAACTTCTACGAAAGACTGTCATCCACAATCGAATTACTTGGGTTGTGGTATCTTAAAACTTCTTAACATCGTTTTCTAAATTGTGAGTTAGTCCATACGTGGTATATATTAGACAAAATAGTTATGTATAGTTAAGTCTACAAATAATTACGAATCGAAATGGACTTGCAGGGTACGTAGAGAGCCAGAATTGAAATATGGGGGTTGCTTATATGGGGGCTATATACAATTATGAACTTGATACGGACCAATTTTTGTGTGATTGGAAATCGATTTATCTGAGGGATAAATATAACTATAGACCGATATGGACCTAGTTAGGCATGGTTGTTAACGACCATATACTAGCACAATGTACCAAATTTCAACTCACTCGGATGATTTGGCTTGGTACATTGGCTCCTCCAAGAGGCTCCAAAACCAAATCTCGGGATCGGTTTATATGGGACTATATATGATTATGGACTGATATGGACCACTTTCGGCATGGTTGTTAATTATCATATACTATCACCACGTACCAAATTTCAAGCAGATCGGATGAATTTTGGTTCTCCAAAAGGCACCGGAGGTCAAATCTGGGGATCGGTTTATATGGGAACTACACGCAAAAAATAATTCTTTCCTCCCAAACGAAATTTTAGACAAACAAAGTTCGTTTCTCATTTGCTTTTCGCTGTAAGGAAGTGTATTTGGAAGAAAAGTATATACTTTTTGTGATAAACATTTATTCTTTTCCAGGATGTAAAAACAATTTCATAAAGACAAACTCAAAAAAAAACATTGTTTTCTTGCTAATTGCATTTCCCTCACATCTTTCTCACATCCACGAGGTTTTTTTGTTCTTAACACCCTTTCCTGTAATACCAACAATGTAGAAGAAATTATACGATTTTATAAATTTTATAAATTTTTTTACCTTTCGCCTGGACGGAGAATCGAACCGCGGACCATGCACTGCTATGGTCATCAATAGATAAATATCCATATAAGTTATATTTATATAGCATAGCTTGCGGTGCCCACGAACCGAATAAACAAAGTTTATTTAACAGAAACAAACATTTAGTTTGGCACCGTGGTGCAGTGGTTGCTACGTCCGACTTGCATGCCAAGGGTCGTGGGTTCGATCCCTGCATCGACCAAAGTTTTTTTTTCATATATTCCAGATATGTTCGAAAGATTCCGAAAAAATGTTCAACATTACATTGTAGTATATTAAATTTTGAACTGTAAAATGTGTCTTATTAAACACCTAAAGTCAGAAAAAAAACAGTGTTCGATATAAACGAAATGGACTGTGTTGTTGTTTCAAAAATAACTTTTTTTATTGAAAAAATAAAAATTTTGTAACAAACGAATTTTTTTGGTGATAAAAGTTTAAAATTTTCGAAGCAATTCAAAAAACTCTAACAAAAGAAAAACGTTTTCGGTACACGTTTTCCAAACGTTTTTTTTTCTTTGCGTGTATATATAATTATGGACTGATAGGAACCAATTCCTGCATGGTTGTTAGATACCATATACTAATATCACGTACCAAATTTCAACCGAATGGGAAGAATTTTGCTCTTCCAACGGGCTCTGGAGGTCAAATCTGTGGATCGGTTTATATGGGGCCTATATATAATTATGGACCGATACCGACCAATTTTTGCATGGGAGTTTGAGGCCATATATTAACACCACGTACCAAATTTCAACAGAATCAGATGAATTTTGCTCTTCCAAGAGGCTCCGGAGGTGAAATCTGGTGATCGGTATATATGGGGGCTATATATAATTATGGACCGATGTGGACCAATTTTTGCATGGATGTTAGAGACCATATACTAACACCATGTACCAAATTTCAGGCGGATCGGATAAAATTTGCTTCTCTTAGAGGCCTCGCAAGCCAAATCAGGGGATCGGTTTATATGGGGGCTATATATAATTATGGACCGATGTGGACCAATTTTTGCACGGATGTTGGAGGCCATATACTAACACCATGTACCAAATTTCAGCCGGATCGGATGAAATTTGCTTCTCTTAGAGGCCTCGCAAGCCAAATCGGGGGATCGGTTTATATGGGGTCTATATATAATTATGGACCGATGTGGACCAATTTTTGCATGGTTATTAGAGACCATTTACTAACACCATGTACCAAATTTCAGCCGGATCGGATGAAATTTGCTTCTCTTAGAAGCCTCGCAAGCCAAATTTGGGGGTCCGTTTATATGGGGGCTATACGTAAGAGTGGACCGATATGACCCATTTTCAATACCATCCGACCTACATCAATAACAACTACTTGTGCCAAGTTTCAAGTCGATAGCTTGTTTCGTTCGGAAGTTAGCGTGATTTCAACAGACGGACTGACGGACGGTCGGACGGACGGACATGCTCAGATCGACTCAGAATTTCACCACGACCCAGAATATATATACTTTATGGGGTCTTAGAGCAATATTTCGATGTGTTACAAACATGATGAATGACAAAGTTAATATACCCCCCATCCTATGGTGGAGGGTATAAAAACATTAAACGATTGCTTTAACTATGCTCTAAAATATATTTTATATTTGTGTGTTTTTGCTCTATAACAACGGATTAGTGTCGTATTAGATGCAAGTGCATTAACGAGTACCCACTGTTCACGGATATAAATACATAATTATGTTTATTTTAAATTTATTACCATTCACTTGGAACACTTTGATAATTAAAGCAATAGCAGAGCGTATTGGTTGATTCGCCATTTTTTGGGTGTGTATTAGTGGTGGCGATATATGGTACATGGGACTTCTTGTGGGGGAATTGAGAATTTTCAGTTAACGCTCTGCTGCTATAGATTTCCTGTCCCAATCTGAGAAGATTTTTGATATTTTCTCATGTCGTCTTCTTTTACAAACACCGTAGATGTTCGTGTGATTCTTTCATAGCTCTGCTGACTGCTGCCAGCTTGCCATCCATCCTCAGCTCTCCGTCTCGGCTCTCGGATCGAATCAAAGACAATGTAGCTATTTTTGGCGGCAGTGGCCATGTTTGACTATAAAAACAAAGCATTAAGAAGCGATCTTTTTGCGTTATATCTTTACGCTTCCCAATGTTGTTGCCATTGTTGTTGTGGTTCTTGTTTGATTTGGACTTTTGGTTGAGACACAGTTGTACCAGTTTTCGGTTATCATATCCGGAGTGTAAATGGCTACAACGAAGACGGCGACGACAACAACGACGACGTCGACGAATCAAGTTCGAGGGAATATATATGGGAATAAATATGCATTCCTATTGACATGGCAAGGCATGCATATCGGTACTCAAATGTAATGCCTGCATATGCATATGCATCAACATTGCCAGTGTTCCTTGTTCCCCGTCGTATTTATTGTTCGTAAGTCATCTAAAGTTGATTTGGCGGTTAATGAGAGCAGCAGCGGCAGCAACAGCATCACAACAACATCCAGTTGTAACGACTGCCTATGCGGCGAGGGGCGCAAGGGATCGTCACAGCTAAAAATCCTCGCAACAATGCGTGGCTAGTGACAACTACGACAGCAGGTGAAGCTGTACTGGATGTTGGTGAGATAAAAAACCTCTTCGTTAGAGCCAATGAACGAACGATGAGGAGGTATCTGCATTATTAGAGCGTTAAGGACCAGGATATAATCATGCGTGTGTTATGAACGCATTCATAAACTTGTATGGATGAACCTGTAACTTTGATGCAAAATGAAAAACAAAAATCCCCCCATTTGGTTTCATAGACAGATTGGATGACGAGGGAAACATTGCACTACAATCCCTAATCTAATAATTTTAATGCATGTCAAAGTGGCGATTTATTATCTACAAATGTCAGTGAATGGAAGATTCGACTCTAAAAACATACGATTTTATAGAACTCTCAATTAATTGGATAACTCCTATAGATCACTCCATAGAGGTTAGGTTAAAGTTGGCAGCAGTTAGGTTAAAGTTGTAACGCTTGATTTGGGGAAATATAATATAAAATTTAAAATGTACACCAATTTTCAACAGGATTTCACTCCAATTGATTTTATTTTACACAGAGAAAAGATTTAACATTCTATCAGCACTGTACTATCTATACTGTGTCGAATTTATCCAAATCGGTTGAGAATTTTAGTTTTGAGTACTTGATTCTGGGAAAGAAATTTTAATTTATTCCTTTTTTAGCTTTTGTCTTTTTGTGCTATTAAAACCCTTTAAAAATGTTTTAACAATAAATAAAATTTCCAAATTCAGACTCGACGAAGTAGAATTGATGGTATGTTCCAAGTAAAAACGGCTTTAAAATAAAGTATTGAAACACATCTCCTATTTTTGAACACTTTTTTGCTTTATAGTCAAAATGTCAACAAATTTAAAGACGATTTCATTTCAATTTTGAAGATTTTTTTTCAGAATTATTAAAGTCAAAATAAATTTTTTTTAAATACCGATTTCTAGTTCGAATCAGTTAACTATAAAGACAAAACGGCTTCATTGAAAATTTTATCGACTTTTTGATAATGAAAAACCTTTATATCAGAGAAATGCGTCTTCTATGCTATTTAAGCAAAATTCGCATTCATATTTTAAGGACATGAAATTGTGGCAATTTCATCCGAGTCAATGACAGATTTTCAAAAGTCTGGTATTGCGGAAAAACGATAACAAAGAAGAAAACAAAAGTTAATTCCTCGAGAAGTCTTCACCACCACAGCTGTGCAAAATCGTATTTCTAAGTTAAATAAATTAAACTTTTTATGTTTTTATTAAATAAAACTAATTTAAATAGTTATTTAAGTTAAACAATTCGTGTTTTAATTCATATAACCTAAATAACTTTGAAATCTTTGTAACTTATATTTACATTTTTTTCAATATTTTTAATAAATATAGCTAGAAAGTTTTGCAATTGCTTATACAAATTTTAGATCTTTAGAACAATATATATATAAACCGCTCAATACCTAACTCCAAGCGTGTTCCCGCAATTAGTTTCTTTAATTTCAAAACAATTTATTAGTTTACAAGAATTTGAGATCCAAAGAAAACACATTGCTCAATCGAAATACGTCATAACCCTATGTTTGGTGAGACTGTCCCAAATTTCGTAACAGTTTCTTCTATTTTTGACTTGCTTTTTTGGCTGTTGTAGGTGGTTCAAATCAAATATGTTGCTAAATTCCCTCATAATGGCTAAAATTCTAAGGTTTTCTTTGAACGAGATCCCGGACAATTTGAAAAAAAAAAATCCCGCTTTCCCGGGAATGGAAAAAGTCCGATAAAAACAAAACTCTAGCAATAGGGGTTTGTCCATGTGTTGTCGACTGTTGTAAAACAACGTAGAAATTCCATCTGAATCATTTAAGTTAAAGGTAGGTTAAAGTGGCAGCCTGATTCATTTTGAGGCTCACTTAGACTATTCAGTCTATATATATATATATATATATATATATATATATATATATATATATATATATATATATATATATATATATATATATATATATATATATATATATATATATATATATATATATATATATATATATATATATATATATATATATATATATATATATATATATATATATATATATATATATATATATATATATATATATATATATATATATATATATATATATATATATATATATATATATATATATATATATATATATATATTTAAAATTTAAACATTTTAAATTATTAAGTTTGTTCAGTTTGATCCTGTATCCTGTTTTTTCAGGATACGCACAATCGTTGCAGTCCGCTAAATTCCGGTAAAAGTCCGGACGTAAAAATATCAAAAAACACAAAATAATCACGAAGTTACTGTTTGCATACAATATTTAATATTTACGGTCGGAAAGGGATATATATATATATATATATATATATATATATATATATATATATATATATATATATATATATATATAGACTGAATAGTCTAAGTGAGCCTCAAAATGAATCAGGCTGCCACTTTAACCTACCTTTAACTTAAATTTCTACGTTGTTTTACAACAGTCGACAACATATATATATATATATATATATATATATATAGAAAATAATATTTTAATGAAATTTTCTTTGGGTATATATATTTTTAAGGCGTCAATTGGTAACTTCCATTCTTTTACTTGCAGCATACTCTCTTGGTCTCTCTTTCGAAACACATATATGTTTATAGGCTATTTCTAAATTAATATATGTTTCCATCCAAACATAATATATTGACAAAAAAAGTTATGTCCCTAACATAATATGTCTAACATATTAACGTATATGTCGTAAATATGTTATGCTTGTTTATGGACATTATAGGCTTGCACTTAAAAATAATGTGTTAAAAATTTTGAGTTCCAAGCATATAATTTTTACAGCCAAACGTATGAAAACCCGTCTTTTTCGTCCGTGCATATCAAGCTTTGGAGAAGATCTGCCAGTTGGCAGATTGAAACACTAAGTTAGGTTAGGTTAGGCTTGATGCCGTAGCAGCCTGATATTTCAGGCTCGCTTAGACTATTCCCTCCGCAGAGGTGAACTTCTCTCTTATCACTGAGCGCTGCCCGATTCTATGTTTAGCACAATAACAGGAGATCTATATTTTATAGACGCGTCCGAAAGGCGTTCCATATTGCAGTTTTGAAATACTCAGAAATGTCACCAGCATTACTGACTGGGGATAAACCACTGACGAAAAAGTTTTGATGTTCGGTAGAATCTGGGGCTGAACCAACGACCCTATGTATGCAAGGCGGGCATACTAACCATTGGCACAATCTCGCCAAATAAAAAGCAACGGTCGTATCATCCAAGCGACAAGTCTATTTGGCGTCCACATAACGCCAATTAGGAAGCAAGAAATTAATGACTAGTGACTTACTGATATTGCTCTTTTCTAGCATCCAAATAGACCTAATCGAAATTTGGACCGCAATTTACAATAAACTAATACACTATAAATATCATTAGACCGTACCATAATCCAGCGTGCGGAACACCACGATACTTGGTTCATTCCTGTTTTTACTTGTCGTATTCTAAAACTCGACCCATTTTATTGTAAATTAATTTTCATACTAATGTTAACTCACTTTGTTTCAAATTGCCTTCAATCTCATTTCGACCTCGAGTAGTATTACATGTCACAATGTTATATGTCTGTGCTGGGCAGCAATTAAGTTTGAAGAGAAATCTCGAATGCAAGTAAAATAAAACAAATGAAAAGACAAATATGACAGACAACTAAATAGAGATATACTCCTGCTCATGACACGACCTCTCCTAATTAGAAAAGATTTCAAGTGCATTGGTGCAAAGAATCCTTTAAATAAATGAAACATGCTTTCACACCCATGAGCGCAGCTAAAATGTTTACATGGGGGAAATGTTTGAAATCTCTCAACTGGCAAATTTCTCAAAATATCATTCGTAGTCGATCAGATTTTGATATAACTCCCATGTATTGGCACGTCCCAATGAAACGTACCAAATGCCAATATCATTGGATCAGATTGGAGAGGAGAGAACTCGTTTTGAGCAAAACTGACTTTATTACAATAAAACAATTGGTAGTTTCTCAATATGTTATGTAGAATATGGTTTTAATAAAAAAAGCTTACTTGGATCCAAATATTTTGACGTTCCTTAAAAGGGTGATTCCAAGGCAAAGATGGGCCTACTTTCAAATGAAAGCATTTCGTGCGCAGCTATCTAGCTATAATCTAGACTCTACACTAATAGAAACAAGTATATACGGCCGTAAGTTCGGCCAGGCCGAAGCTTATGTACCCTCCATCATGGATTGCTTAGAAACTTCTTCTAAACACTACCATCCACAATCGAATGACCTAAGTTACGGTAACACTTGCCGATGGCAAGGTATCTTAAAACCTCCTAACACCATCTTCTAAATTGTATGTAAGTCCATACGTGGTATATATTAAATCAAAAAAGATCGATCCAATACGTACACAGTCTTACACAAGTTTACATACGGTTTAAGAAATTGTATTTTCTTTAATTATTAAAATATAATAAAATATGCATATATATGCTTTAGATTTTGTAAATTAATTTGAAAAACAAAGTATTTGTCCATTTTCAAGAAGATGTTTTTAGTCTGGATTATAAACAACAACAAGAAACAAGTTTAGTTATAAGGTAAAAACCTCAAGGGTATGTAAACTTATGTGAGACTGTGTATATAATTCAGTTTGAAAAAGTAGAAATAAAATTTTAACAAAATTTTCTATAGAAATAAAATTTTAACAAAATTTTCTATAGAAATAAAATTTTAACAAAATTTTCTATAGAAATAAAATTTTCACAAAATTTTCTATAGAAATAAAAATTTTGACAAAATTTTTTATAGAAAGAAAATTTTGACAAAAATTTCTACAGAAATAAAATTTTAAAACAAATTTCTATAGAAATAAAATATTGGTAGATTATTTTTGGCTCGAGTGGCAACCATGATTATGAACCGAATAAAATTTGAACAAAATTTTCTATAGAAATAAAATTTTGACAAAATTTTCTATAGAAATAAAATTCTGACAAAATTTTCTATAGAAATAAAATTCTGACAATGATGAAAATTTTATTATGAACCGAATAAAATTTTAACAAAATTTTCTCTAGAAATAAAATTTTGACAAAATTTTCTATAGAAATAAAATTCTGACAATGATGAAAATTTTATTATGAACCGAATAAAATTTTAGCAAAATCTTCTCTAGAAACAAAATTTTGACAAAATTTTCTATAGAAATAAAATTTTGGTAGATTATTTTTGGCTCTAGTGGCAACCATGATTATGAACCGATATGGACCACTTTTTGTGTGATTGGACCAATTTTGGTATGGTTGTTAGTGACCATATACTAACACCACGTTCCTAATTTGAACCGGATCGGATGAATTTTGCTCCTCCAAGAGGCTCCGGAGGTCAAATCTGGAGAACGTTTTATATGGGGGCTATATATAATTATGGACCGGTATGGACCAATTCTGTCACGGTTGTTAAAGATCATATACTAACACCATGTTCCAAATAACAACCGGCTTGGATGAAATTTGCTTCTCTTGGAGACTTCGCAAGCCAAATCTGGGGATACGTTTATATGGGGGCTATATATAATTATGAACCGATGTGGACCAATTTTTGCATGGTTGTTAGAGACCATATACCAACATCATGTACCAAATTTCAGCCGGATCGGATAAAATTAGCTTCTCTTTGAGGCTCCGCAAGCCAAATCTGGGGATCGGTTTATATGGGGGTTATATATAATTATGGACCGATGTGGACTAACTTTTGCATGATTGTTAGATACCATATACCAACACCATGTACCAAATTTCTGCCGGATCGGATGAAATATGCTTCTCTTAGAGGCTCCACAAGCCAAATCTGGGGATCGGTTTATATGGGGGCTATATATAATTAAGGACCGATATGGACCAATTTTTGCATGGTTGTTAGAGACCATATACCAACATCATGTACCAAATTTCAGCCGGATCGGATGAAATTTTCTTCTCTTTGAGGCTCCGCAAGCCAAATCTGGGGATCGGTTTATATGGGGGCTATATATAATTATGGACCGATGTGGACCAATTTTTGCATGGTTGTTAGAGACCATATACCAACACCATGTACCAAATTTCAGCCGGATAGGATGAAATATGCTTCTGTTAGAGGCTCCACAAGCCAAATCTGAGGGTCCCTTTATATGGGGGCTATACGTAAAAGTGGACCGATATGGCCCATTTTCAATACCATCCGACCTACATCGATAACAACTACATGTGCCAAGTTTCAAGTCGATAGCTTGTTTCGTTCGGAAGTTAGCGTGATTTCAACAGACGGACGGACGGACGGACGGACGGACGGACGGACATGCTTAGATCGACTCAGAATTTCACCACGACCCAGAATATATATACTTTATGGGGTCTTAGAGCAATATTTCGATGTGTTACAAACGGAATGACAAAGTTAATATACCCCCATCCTATGATGGAGGGTATAAAAATTAAGTTCCATAGTCGTGAACGGACGGTGACAAAATGAAACGGAAACGTTCACAAAAAATCAAAACGCAATGTTCACAATTTCGTCCACGGACGTTCACGATTTCATGAACGGCATTCGTTTTTCTTTGGCCATGAAAAGTCTTAAAATAATCGTTAGACGTTATTATGGCAACTCCCTCGGTGGTGCAATGTGCTAAGGCGACTGTTAATGCGTATGGTGCAGAAAACACAGGTTCGAGTCACGGTAGCGGAAATATTTTCTTTTTTTAATTTTGTTTATAAAATCGTAACCATAACGTTTTCAGATCATGAACGCTGGTTGTTGTTTTGACAACAGATGGTGTCATTTTATCGTTGTCAGATTGACACCGCCTGTTCTTCGTTTGACACCACATGTGTTTTGATTCACTTTCATGAACGAATCGTTTTGAAATGAGCACGCCGTGCATTATTTTTTCTATGAGTGTATAAAAAATTAAAATTACGATACAGATCTGATTTATAGAAGTTCCAGTCTCTTTGTGCGATATCTTAAAAAGTTATTAACGTTCAAATAAATATCAAACATTTAAATTTCAAAAAATGGTACAAAATTCTCAAAACAAGTCGAAGCCTACACTCAAAAAAAAAATTTTACTTGGATCCAAATATTTTGACCTTACTTTAAGAATTTTGGTATTGATTCCGAGCCAAACATGCTCCTTCTTTAAAATAAAGACATTTTTTAGCGACCTATCTGGCTTTAAATCTAGGACCATTAAAATTAGGATACAGATCTCATTTATCAAAGTTTCATTCTCTTTTGGCGGTTTATTAATAAAGGTACTCACGTACAACCAAATGTCAGTTTAAAAATCTAAATTACAACGGATATTTCAAAGTAAACAACGTTTTCTTAATTCCAAAAAAACTTTAAACCAAAGACGCTAAATCCTCAAAATAAGTCTTAGCGTTTTTATCTTAAATCTACAGTTTCAATATTTCAGTTAATTTTAGGACAATTTCAAAGACATGCGACTTTAACGGAAGAACGCAAATTTACAAAGTTTGTGTCCTAAATTTAATGAAAAAAATTTTTGAAGCCAAGATTATAAACTTTATTTTAATTAAAATTTCATTATTTTAAAGAAATTGGTCCTTAATATTTTGTAAATTTCGCATCCTAAAATTTAGGTGCGAAATCTTTAATATCACGTAAATATTTTTTAGAGTATATTTGACGCTACTTTACCTTCAAAAGCTCAGATAATTTAAACATTATTTCTTTAATTCAAACGCTTATGAATTTATTTATTTATTTGCTCTAGTACTATTGTTAGCATGCCCGCCTTACATACACAAGGTCGTGGTTTCGATTCCTGCTTCGACCGAACACCGAAACGTTTTTCAGCGGTGGTTCTCTAAGTGGTTTCACTGCAATGTGGAGCGCCCTTGTCATTGAGCTTAATATGGAATCGGGCAGCACTGTGGGATCACAATGGACTGAATAGTCTAAGGGAGCCTGATACATCGAGCTGCCACCTAACCTATTCTACTCCGCCAATAATAAAGCTTGATTCATAATACGATTATATATCTGTTAAATATTAAATAATAATTAAATAAAGTGTGTTTTTCTAAGAGCTTGCTGATTTGAAATTTAAATAAAAACAAGTAAGTAAAGTCTAAAGTCGGGCGGAGCCGACTATATTATACCCTTTACCACTATGTAGACAAATATTTGTGTTACCATCTTAACTACTTCAAATTTACTGGGAGCTATATAAAGGTTTGCATTTCCAGATACAAATACTTTTAATGGAGACAATTTTTTGTACTTTACAAAAACTCTAGAATTAAAATTTAAATCGGCTAACCAGGGCGATGAAACACAATGTTAATAAAAAAAATATGGGAAATATGAAGCGAGAGAAATGTTAATGCAATTGTACAAATGAGCATTTATGATTTGTCAGGCGATACATATGTATTCGAGATGTAGGACAATTTTAGTAGTATTTAGAATTTTTGCAATTCATCAGTGGAGATTTCACAAGGATATTGGTTAGATCTTGCCAAGATATGTGGTCAAGTGTGGGTTGTGATATATTATTTGGTCAAGTTGGGCGACTTGGTTTGTGTAAAGTGTGGGAATTTTTGCCATATTTGTATAAACCGGAAAAACGTATATATGGAGGCTTTATCTAAATTGGAACCAAATTAGATCAATCTTGACACATTTAAATATCATATAAAATATATTCTCTGTGGAAACTATCCAGTCAATTGGAGGAAAATCCCATTGAAAATGGGTCTAAAATATGAAACAGTCTACCGTATTTCACCAACTCTGGTGTACGTATATATGGGAGCTATATATAATCTGAACCGATTTTGACTAAATTTGACATGCATAGTTAGAATAATAATTCTGCAATCTCTGCAAAATTTCACGTAAATGGGAGTATAACTTTGGCCCCCGTGGTCATATGAGTGTAAATCGGACGAAAGATATATATGGGATCTATATCTAAATCTGAACCGATTTCAATCAAATTTACCAAGCATTGGTAGAATGTCAATTCTACTTTCTGTGCAAAATTTCACGAAAATCGGTATTAAACTTTGGCCACTATTGCCATATGAGTCTAAATCGGACGAAAGATATATACGGGAGCTATATCTAAATCTGAACCGATTTGGGTGATATTTTGCAAGTTTTTCGAGACTAATAAAATATTCGAATGCACGGAATCGGAACATCGGTTGATAAACACGCCAATTATGACCAGATCGGGGATAAATATATATGACAGCTATATCTAAATCTGAACCGATTTTTTCGAAAATCAATAGCTATTGTCTTTGTTCCAAAAAACGGCCCTATACCAAATTTGAGATCGGACTTAAACTGCGACCTGTACTTTGCGCAAAAAAATACATGAACAGACAGACAGACGGACGGACAGACAGACAGACATCGCTAAATCGACTCAGAATTTAATTCTAAGACGATCTGTATACTAAACGATGGGTCTCAGACTTTTCCTTCTTGGCGTTACAAACAAATGCACAAACTTATTATACCCTGTACCACAGTAGTGGTGAAGGGTATAAATATTATATGGCCACCACGACTATTACACTGATAAAAAAGCAGGCCCGGTTCTAAAGATTTTGTCTTTACTTTAAAAATATTGATATTGATTCCGAGCCAAAGAAGCGGAGAATACAAGTAAGGATACTTTTAAGACACAATTTTCTTTTAAATTTGGGTTTTGTGTACTTTCATCTAGGAAGCAAATTTTAGTTTTTCGCTTTTTCAGCTTTTTTTCTTCATATGCTATCAAAGACCTTTAAAAACGAGTTAACGACAACTTTATTTTCCAAATTAAGACTCGACTTCCAGTAGAAATTATGCTATGTTTCAAGTAAAAAACGTCTTTAAAATAACGTGTTGACAAACATGTCCTATATTTGAACGATTTTTTGCTTTGTAGTCCAGATGCAAAAAGACAACAAATTTAAAGAATTTTTCTGAATTATTAAAGTCAAGTTGACCTTAGCCCAAACATTTTTTCTTTCATGTTATGATACCCATTTTTTAAGTGAAATCACTTAATTATAAGGACAATACGACTTCATTGAAAAGTTTATCGACATTTGGACATGGAAAAAACCTTATATTTTGCATTCGTATTTTAAAGACAATGAATCTTTGACCTCACGACAATATTTTTTTCAGTGTATGCACAAAGTTAATTAATTTCAAAGCTTCTCTAAGTGGTTTTACTGCAATATAGAAAGTCGTTCGGACTCGGAGGTCCCTTGTCATTGAACTCAACAAAGAATCGAGCAACAATCAGTGATAAGAGAGAAGTTCACCATTGCGGTATCACAATAGTCTAAATGCGCCTGAAATTTCGGGCTGCCAATATACCTAACCTAATCTAATGGCTTTAGGTGTCCCCACAAAACATAATCGAATGGCGCCAAATCACACGAACTCGGAGGCCAAATCACCGGTCCACCGGTAATGTCGTTGAAATGTTCTTTCAATAAGTCTTTTGTTTCACCCGCAGTGTGACAAGTGGCAACATCCTGTTGAAACCACTGAAAAAAAAGCATACCCGATTCCAAAGATTTTGTCTTTACTCTAAAAGTTTTGGTATTGATTCCGAGCCAAAGAAGCGGAGAATACAAGTAAGGACACTTTTAAGACACAATTCTCTTTTAAATTTGGGTTTTGTGTACTTACTTCTAGGAAGCAAATTTTAATTTTTCGTTTTATCAGCTTTTTTTCTTTATATGCTATCAAAGTCCTTTCAAAACGAATTAACGACAACTTTATTTTCCAAATTAAGACTCGACTTCCAGTAGAAATTATGCTATGTTTCAAGTAAAAAACGTCTTTAAAATAAAGTATTGAAAACCATGTCCTATTTTTTAACGATTTTTTGCTATGTAGCCAAGATGCAAAAAGACAACAAATTTAAAGACAGTTTCATTAAGAGTAAAGAATTTTTCTGAATTATTAAAGTCAAGTTGGCCTTAGTCCAAAAATTTTTTCTTTCATGTTATGATACCCATTTTCAAGTCAAATCACTTAATTATAAGGACAACACGACTTCATAGAAAAGTTTATCGACTTTTGAACATAGAAAAAAACTTTATATTAGAGAAATGCGTCTTCTATACTAAGCAACATTTGCATTCGTATTTTAAGGACATGAAATCTTCGATCTCACGATAATATTTTTTTCAGTGCATATTTGGAAGTTATGGCAACAGAAATTCATTGATCATGATTCTGTATCCATTTCCATTCACTTTAACGCGTCGTCCTTCCTCAGCCCACACCCTCAAAAACAATCGCTTCTGTAACATATACTCCCAAACACATTCTGCTTCAATATATACTTTCATGATTAGTCCAAGAAAATATTGCTTGTATTGTTCAAACATATTATTTTTCACCTTAGGCATATACTGGCAGAAAAAAACTTTTAATGAAATTGTGTGTATAAATTTTTAGGGCGCCAATTGGTAACTTCCTTCAACCAAAAATGCGTCCCATCACTGAAGAAAAATTATGCAAAACGCTCCACAAAGCCCCCAAGAACTCATAGCACTATTTGCCAAATCAGAACATATGAGTGAATACTAAATGTTCGAAAGTGTGCCGGAAAAGATATTTTAGGAAACCATGGAAGCCGATTTGGCATACAGTATCTTTGTGTTCCACCGCAGTAACTGAAATAATGAATAATATGGATGATGGAGATGCTACTGTTTTATTGATGTCCCTTTTTCGGTCGTTCCAATTTATCTTATGGGTACAAGAAATTACTAATATTTACGAAGGTTACAAACGACATGTCAGTATAACTGTGTTAATTTTTTAAATCAAGTTAATAAAACGAAAGATGCAAGAACTTGAGGACAAACTGAATGTGATGAATTTAACAAAGGATTCGCGTGCGCGAATTCTCATCGTCCTCAAATACTAGCAACTTTCAGTTTATTATCTTGTTCTAAACATTAAAATTGGAAAGAGATGAAATGATCGACGTGCTGCTGATGGGTACTTGAAAAAAATCGCGCGCGCGATTTATTTCAAGTACCCATCAGCAGCACGTCGATCATCTCATCTGCCACCAAATCGCGCGCGCGAATCCTTTTTTAAATTCATCACATTCAGTTCATCCTCACATTCTTGCAACTTTCGTTTTATTATCTTGTTCTAAACATTAAAAATGGAAAGAGATGAGATGATCGATGTGCTGCTGATGGGTACTTGAAATAAATCGCGAGCGCGATTTTTTTCACGTACCCATCAGCAGCAAATCGATCATCTCATCTTGTTCCAATTTTCAGTTTAAAATACATAATTTTCAATTCAGCATTTGTCTGGTTTGTTCAAAAGAAAAAATGATCAATTTCCGAATTTTCATGTTTCAATATATAAATTCAAATGTCTTGGAGCTTAAACCGACCTATTTCACGAGCGAAATAGGTCTTCGTTGTGCCACTTTAGCCGCTTTTCCATTTCAATCGTACGCTGAGAAGAAAAACAGTCAAAAATTATGTTCCAATCAAAAACAATTAAAGCAAACGATGAAGCCAAGATATGCTAGTTTTACATCTTCTTCCAGCATACACAATAAAAGCAGGATTCGATATTTGTCAATAAGAGGCATATCTATCTATTAAATATTTAAAAAAAAAATGTATGGATAGATGAAGTAATCATGTATAGCTTTTGAATGATTTAAAAGAAAATATATATTTTGTTATTTTAAACTATTGTTTTTATTCAATTATATTCAAACGGTCATAACACCCACATTTTTTATGGGGCTTATGACCGCGATGAGGGAGGACATAAAGCCCAAACTAAAATTGGGCGATGTGACCGCCTCAATGGAGGTCATAACGCCCAAAAATCATTTTGGGCGAAATGTCCGTTGGGGGATATGTCCGGTCGCCTCTATAAACATTTTTAATTGAAAAAACATTCCACAATTTTGAAAGCGTTGTCCTCGAGATAACCTATTTACACCTAGACCTCGCTTTGCGTCGTTTCGTTTTGCGTTGTTTCGAAGTTGCGTCGCTGCTGAATTAGTATTAGTAATAGTTAAATGATTCCACTTAAAAATGGCTTTCTTAACATGTAACATTATTTCTACTTGTCGAGTCGAGTCTGAATTTGAAAACTTAAGTTACCGTTAATACGTTTTTAAAGGACTTAGATAGCACATGAGGAAAAAAGCTGAAAAAATTAATACATTAAAATTTGTTTGCTAAAATAAAGTACGAGAAAAAGTATCCTTACTTCAATTCTCTCGGAATCATTACCAAAATCAATAATGGAAAGACAATTGTCCATATGTAAAATTATTTATTGACAGTTTATCGAGGAAATTTTTATGGTAAAAGTAGACTTGAAGTTTTCTTTAACAACAGGACATACTTTTCTTCATTGAACTTAAAACTTTAAAATAAAAGAAATAACAAAACCAAAAACATATACTTAATGAAAGCAACACAATATACCAGGTATACCAGTATGAAATGAGTTTTTTCTCTTTCCCATTGCTTTTGCTGCCATTTTTGACTCTCCATCCAATATCGTTTGCACTTCGGCATCTTCAATCTTTTTTGGTTGTCTTCCACGCTCTTCATTTCTCACATCAAAATCATGATTTCTGAACCGTTGAAACCGTCTTTTGCATATTGCTTCTGATAGAGCATGATCACCATATGCGTCGACAAGCAATCGATGCGACTCTGCAGCACTTTTCTTCAAATGAAGACAAATAATTAATGCTTTCCGCACATCATCTCTTCCTGGTAAAATAATAATTTCTTCGAAAATAATTTCTTCGTGAGTGTGCGTGAATAACGAATTTCGGAAAAATACTTACGAGTTAAATTCATTGACAATTTTAGTGACATCTGGGATGTTAAGAGTTTAATAACGCTCTCTGGTTATGCTCATATTATTACATCAATAACAATAGGCACTAAGAATAACAAAACTTTACTATGACCGATTGAGAAACTAAGAACACAAAAGAAGTTTAGGAAAGTACCGGAAAATAAATAGATGATTCTAACAAGTGATGACGCAATTTTATCGTTACAATTTGAAATTTTAAATTAACGGAAACTAATTTAAATACACTTAAATCTAGAATTATCAAATTCGTAACAGTATTTTAAGGACAATATTTTTTAGTGTATATATAATTGATCATGGTGAAATTCGAAGACGTTCTAAATAGGTCCGGATTTATTTCTATTGTAGTCACTCTACAGACTTACATTTTTTATATAAATTTGTATCCTTAAAGATTTGGGCCAAGGAGCCCGTATTAGTGTTTATTAGAATTTTTATACCCTGCGACACACTGTGGAACAGTTTTACGCTGATTTGCTTAAAATTTTGCACAAGGAGTACAATTAGTTGGATAATTTGATTGATCTTTAGCCCGATATGCATTTATATGGGCCCAGTAGCCAGAGTTCTAACTTATTTGTTCTAAATTTGTACATGCAGTAAAATTAGTAGTATCCACAAGTGTGATAAACTTGATTGAAAACGGTTGAGGCTTAGATATAGCTCCCATATATTTCTTTCTGCCTTCTATAGCCTCAGAGAACAGAGTTTTGCTTCAAATTTTCAGATTTCAAATGTACTCTATTTGATTGAAATCGGTTAAGATTTCGACAAAGCTCCAATATACACTATCCCAAACAATTGACCATACGCCAAACTGTTAAACAGTTTTCAATGCATTTAAAATGGTGTTAAATGCTAGTAAAAATCTGTTCACGTCTAAATTTATGTGTAAAATTACGAGTATTTATGTATGTTTCTACTCGACTCCACGTTCTTCTTTTGTTAGAGTTTTTGAATTCCTTCCAAAATTTCAAACTTTTATACCAAAAACAGTTTTTTTGTTACAAAATTGCAAAAATAATATTTTATCCAAAAGATCAGTCCATTTCGTTTATATCAAGCACTGTTCGTTTCTGACTGTAAATCGTTAATAACCCACAATTCGAAATTTCATTATAAAAATTTAATATAGTATAAATATAGTATAAATATATAACATATAGTATAATATATAATATATAATATAGTATAAATATAGATGTGTTAATTAAAAAAAATTGGTGTTCGCATGCAAGGCAGACATGCTAACCACTGCTCCACGTGGCCAACACTTGTATGTTTCTGTTAAATAATGTTATGTTTGCATGGGCTCGTGGGCGCTGCAAACTATGCTATATAAATGTAACTTGTAACGATAATTGTCCACTGGTGACTATAACAGCTACGTAGCCCAGTGGATAGTGCGTTGGCTTACAAACTGTATGGTCCTCGGTTCGATTCTCCGTCCAGGCGAAAGGTAAAATTCAAAAAATTTATAAAATTGAATAATTACATAATTTGTATTACAGAAAAAGGTGCCATGAACTAAAAAATTTCGTGGAAGTGGAAATTATGTGAGGGAATAAGCACAATCTTCTTTGGGAAAAATTCTTTCAAGCATATAATATTTTTGGGCTCAAAATGCTTCCAAACATATAACATGTTCACATAAAACAAACATATTAATGTTTCGGCAATATCCAATAATATATGTGCTTCCTGCAAAATATGTTTGGAAAATATGTTAGAGAAGCAATTTTTTTGAGGGTGCACATTCCTCATAGAGGTGTGCACGTGAGTAATAATTTACTCACGCTCACGCACACTCACGCACACTCACGCACGATATCTTTTGGTAGGACTCACGCTCACGCACACTCACGAAAAGAAAATTTGTACTCACGCACGAAAACGTCGTAACTCATGAAAAATACCGTGACTCACGAAAAATATCGTGACTCACGAAAAATATTGTGACTCACGAAAAATATCGTGACTTACGAATAATTTTATGATTAATTTACCTTGCCGAAGTGTCTGAAAACATGAGCATTATTAAAATCGAGAGTGTTATTAAACTCTTAACATCCCAGGTGTCACTAAAATTGTAATTGAATTTAACTCTTAAGCGTTTTATGTTGGTGAGCAGGAATATTTTCGTGAGTGTAATTCGTTACTCACAACCACTCACAAAGATATTATTTTCGTGACTCACGCTCACGCACGACATTTTGGTTCGTTAATCACGCTCACGCACACTCACGCTGTTGTCATGAGCGTGACTCACGACTCACGCACGAATCACGAAAATTTTCGTGAGTCAAGACAATTTCGTGTCACGTGCACACCTCTAATTCCTCATCAGCATCCTCTACTTGCAGCGAAACCAATTACACAAAGCAACAAAATTGAATTTTTTTTTTGTGTTGATTTTAAATTTATAGCATTTTTGAGGTCCCTGAATCCAAATCTGCACTTGGTTTTTTTATCAGCTCGACTTTTCGAGATATACCGTTATGTTCACACTTAAGCACTTCCGCTACATATCTTGGACTAACTTGAAAGTGGTTCACCATATTAAATTAAAAAAAAATCCGAAACTCTCAAACAACATTCTCTTTAAACCGTGCATGCAATGTTTTTCAACGATAGGAGATATCGTTTAAGTTTTGAAAAATAAAATTAAAATTTTTAAAAAATTTTTGTGTTCTCTAAAAATTCCTAAGAAATAAAAATGGGACATCACAGTTTTGGTCTAGAAACAGTTAGTTAAATATATTTCGAATAAAATGAGTTTTACTTCATTACAATCGATGCAGGAAAAGAGATATGTTTGTACGAATTTATTTCGGCATAAGCCGGCTATCATGCAAAACCTTTTTTCAGAAGGTTCAAGTGTGCTTCATTGTTGGGTTTAATGAACTGCCTGAATTTATTCTGATAATTGATTGATAGTTTAGATGCAAGTAGAGGATACTGATGAGGAATGTGGTAATTCCGAAACGTGCGTCCATCCAACCATCTTGCAGTCTATAGGGCTTTGCCCAAATAAATTTGACAAACATTCTTTTCCTACACTTGTAGTTTAGTCAATGCATCGTTTTAAGCTGAAATCAAAAAACAGCATCGATGCACAACTTTTGATTTTGTTCACGATTTACTGAATTGATATGAATCGCGATTTCCATACAAAAATATCATTTTCTAATGTGTAAGTGTTTGTATGTAATAAGTTAGTTTTTTTATGGTTCAGCGTCCCAAATAACCTTAAAAACAATATTCAGTTCTTAATCAACAGAACCATTGTTCCCTTGTGTTATCAGAATAAATTCGGGTATTTCACTAAACCCAAACTAAATTACACTCAAACTTCCCGCAAAAAGGTTTTCTATAGTCGTCTTTGTCTTAATAAATTTTATACAAATATTTCACTTTTCCTTTGCCAAAGTCAAATCATCGATTTGAGTGCAGTAGGCTGGATTTATATTGTACGTGCTTCCTCTTTCTTCATTCGTTTTGTTTCTTATTGATGGTTTGTTCTTCAATCATTTTTGTTGTTTTGATTGCAGGTTAAAACCATGCTTTGACTAAACTACACCGAAAAAAATTTAAACTGTTTTATAGGAAGAATAAACTAATTCGTACGAAAATTGAACTAAATTTTGGTACACATTATGAAATTTCCACAAAGCGTTGTTAAAATCAGGAAAATTTAATGCCTTTTGTGCTTTTTAACTACAGTTCACGAAATTACACCCTCTAATAGAAGAAAATATTAACTAAAAGTTAAGAAGAAAATCATTGGCGCCAAATCATGACCCTATTAACCATACAGTAGTTCATTCTTACTATTTTTGGGAATCGTATGAAAGTTTTCATTTGCTTTAGTTCATATTGAACTTATGTGTACGGTCATCGAACTTTATACTCACGTTTAGTTCATAAAATATTTGAGACATACTTAAAAAACAAAAATTTTATTGGGCTGCGGAAAATTTCGCAAAAAGTAATAAAATTTAACTACTAACAATAAAAATAAGTTAATGTAAAACCTTTTTTCGGAGGGTTCAAGTGTGGTTTTTGTTGGGTTTAATAAACTGCCTGAATTTATTCTGATAATTGGT
Source organism: Haematobia irritans (assembly GCF_050003625.1). Taxonomy (NCBI): domain Eukaryota; kingdom Metazoa; phylum Arthropoda; class Insecta; order Diptera; family Muscidae; genus Haematobia; species Haematobia irritans. Next base: position 70,572,926 of record NC_134398.1, on the reverse strand, counting down.
TGATAGTTTTGCTGCAAGTAGAGGATGCTGATGAGGAATGTGGTAATTCCGAAACGTGCGTCCATCCAACCATCTTGCAGTCTATAGGGCTTTGCCCAAATAAATTTGACAAACATTCTTTTCCTCTGTTGGTTAAGCTACTCTTGTAGTTTAGTCAATGTATGGTTTTAAGCTGAAATAAAAAAACAACAACAATGCTTAAAGAACAAAACCAACAATAACAAAACAAAACAAATGGAAAAAGAAGAGGAGGCACGCTCAAAATAAACCCAGCCATGTGAATTCAAATCGATGATTTGACAGTGGCATAGGAAAAGAGATATGTTTGTTTCGAATTTATTTCGGCATAAGCCGGCTATCAATGTAAAACCTTTTTTCGGAGGGTTCAAGTGTGGTTTTTGTTGGGTTTAATAAACTGCCTGAATTTATTCTGATAATTGGTTGATTGTTTTGCTGCAAGTAGAGGATGCTGATGAGGAATGTGGTAATTCCGAAACGTGCGTCCATCCAACCATCTTGCAGTCTATAGGGCTTTGCCCAAATAAATTTGACAAACATTCTTTTCCTCTGTTGGTTAAGCTACTCTTGTAGTTTAGTCAATGTATGGTTTTAAGCTGAAATAAAAAAACAACAAAAATAAGTTAAATTTAGCGTTAGATTAACTACTGATTTTTTTTTCTACGTACAAGAGTAGCTTAAACAACAGAAGAAAAGCTAAAATCAAAACAACTAAAATGATTGAAGAGCAAACCAACAATAACAGTTAAAAATTTATTTACATTTTTTTTCAAACAAACAAGTAATCCTTTTTATTTCCAAAAAATATCCAAAATTGTTGACTAAAGTAGCGACAAAGTACTACTGATTCATTAGTTCCAATGTCTCCATATGGTCCCATAAGTTCCAATGACAAGCTTATGTTAAATGTCTATATCAAATAAATATAAATATAATTACAATGTATACCCCACACATTTGTCAGTAGTACTGGCGACATGGTCAGTAGTGATTCACTACAGTTTAATTATTGACATTTCCTACAGGGTTCATTTGAATACGCTCATGTCTATTTATATATATTAGGATAACTACATTGTAACCAATACAGGTATATGTATGTTTCTCCTTCATTATTTGTATGTCATCAGTAAAATAAGCATTGAAATCTTTCCACTGAATCTCTTGCTCTATCTAGCTTCTCATGAGGAATATTTTAATTAAAACCCTCAAAAAGACAAACAGTTTTCCTTATTCTCTCATTCTATTTAATTTAGTTTAACTGTGCTACAATCATGACTCGTTAGTATGACACGGATAGGTTTTCCGCAACAAGATGTTAACGGATGTTAATACATATCCTACATCCTAGCACATAATCCTACATTCAAGTCGTGCACTCTGGGTTGTTGGTGGATCTGCGCGAATTTGGAAAAGTATCCGTATAGAATCATATTTAGGTAAAACTTCTATATATCCAGGGGTCGATTTTAAATACACATAAAAAAATAAATTTGTTTATAGCAAGAAAGAACAACGTCAATTGAAAATTTAAATTATACTCCACATTTTGATATTTCCACAAAGCGTTGTTAAAATTAGGAAAATTTAATGCCCTGGTTTATTTTTTATCTACAACTCACGAAATTACACCCTCTCATGGAAGAAAAAATGAACTAGAAGTAAAGATAAAAATCATTGACGGTGAATCATTACCACTTTAACCATACAGTAGTTCATTCTTACTATTTTTGGGAATGGTACGAAAATGTTCTTTTGCTATAGTTCATATTGAAGTTATGTGTGCATTCATTGAACTTTAGTTCATAAAAAGTTTGAGACATACTTAAAACACGGAAAATTTCATTGGGCTGTTGAAAATTTCGTAAAAATAATAAAATTTAGCTACAAACAAATAATTTTTTGCGATAAAAATAAGTTAAATATTGCGTACGGAATTTTATTCCGTGTGACATGGTCCTAAAATATCCATTTAGTAATCTATCTTTTTCAAATTTACTACAAAGTATTTCTCACTGTGATATTCTCTGAACAAATCATATTCTTTTAAATAACAGGTTGGCTGATAAGTCCCCGGTCTGACACATAGATGGCGTCGCCAGTATTAAATGCATATTATGTTTATATAGTGCCAACCTTCAAATGATTCATGTCAAAATTTGACGTCTGTAAGTCAATTAGTTTGTGCACTGGTAGAAAAAGTTTCGTTATATTAACGAAATGTGTCGTTAAAAGTCAGCCAATGAAACAAATTCGTTAATACAACGAAATTTTTCGTTATTATAACGAATTTTCTGTCAATCAACGAAACGTTTCTTACTATTAACGTATATTTTCATTGTATTAATGAAAATGTTTCGTTATATCAATGAAAATTTTTCGTTGGCTGACTTTTAATGAAATTTTTTTTGTGTGTGAGATAGAGCGTCTTTTGTGAAGCAACTTTTGTTATTGTGAAAAAAAAATGGAAAAAAAGGAATTTCGTGTTTTGATAAAATACTGTTTTCTGGAGGGGAAAAAATACGGTGGAAGCAAAAATTGGCTTGATAATGAGTTTCCGGACTTCGCCCCAGGGAAATCAACAATAATTGATTGGTATGCAAAATTCAAGCGTGGTGAAATGAGCACGGAGGACGGTGAACGCAGTGGACGCCCGAATGAGGTGATTACCGACGAAAACATCAAAAAAATCCACAAAATGATTTTGAATGACCGTAAAATGAAGTTGATCGAGATAGCAGAGATCTTAAAGATATCAAAGGAACGTGTTGGTCATATCATTCATCAATATTTGGATATGCGGAGGCTCTGTGCAAAATGGGTGCCGCGCGAGCTGACATTTGACCAAAAACAACAACGTGTTGATGATTCTGAGCGGTGTTTGCAGCTGTTAACTCGGAATACACCCGAGTTTTTCCGTCGATATGTGACAATGGATGAAACATGGCTCCATCACTACACTCCTGAGTCCAATGGACAGTCGGCTGAGTGGACAGCGACCGGTGAACCTGTCACTGTCTGGTTTTTGGGATGCGCATGGAATAATTTTTATCGATTATCTTGAGAAGGGAAAACCCATCAACAGTGACTATTATATGGCATTATTGGAGCGTTTGAAGGTCGAAATCGCGGCAAAACGGCCCCATATGAAGAAGAAAAAAGTGTTGTTCCACCAAGACAACGCACCGTGCCACATGTCATTGAGAACGATGGCAAAAATTCATGAATTGGACTTCGAATTGCTTCCCCACCACCGTATTCTCCAAATCTGGCCCCCAGAGACTTTTTCTTGTTCTCAGACCTCAAAAGGATGCTCGCAGGGAAAAAATTTGGCTGCAATGAAGAGGTGATCGCCGAAACTGAGGCCTATTTTGAGGCAAAACCGAAGGAGTACTACCAAAATGGTATCAAAAAATTGGAAGATCGTTATAATCGTTGTATCGCTCTTGAAGGGATCTATGTTGAATAATAAAAACGAATTTTGACAAAAAAAAATGCGTTTTTCTTTGTTAGACCGGGGACTTATCAGCCAACCTGTTGAATTGAAATGACAAAAAGACATAGGAGTAGGATGGCCTCTGGGGAGGGAGCTTAATTAATTCTTATTTTTTTTTACCCTACTTGAAACAAAAATATAAAAATATGAAAAAACGAGCTATAAAAAGTTGAATTAAACAAATTCCTGTGTGGTTTAAATAATTAACTTCTTTGTGAGGACATTTTTGGAAGTGCTTTTAAAATTGTGCCTTTAGAACAACTTCCAATTTTTTTCTGGAAATAAATATGGAACGACATGTAGTTGCTTTGTAATAAATTACATTTTTTATTCATTTTTATAAAATAAAACATTAATTGAACCTGCAAAATTTTTTCTGGAAATTTTTTAGCTACACACAAAATTTTTTTTTGATTTCAATCACGAAAATCGCGGATTCAATCAATTTTTAATTCAAATGTCTTCAAACACGAAAATAATAGTATCAATCACCCATTTTGATTGAAAACCAACACGGTTTTCAATTAAAAATTTAATTGACTATTGTCACGGAATCAATTAATTGTGTGATTGAATCAATTAAAAACGTGATTGATTTTTAACATAAAATTTAATCACAGTTTTAATTGAATCAATTAAAATTTTAACTAATTTCGCGACAAAAATCAATCAACTATTTGATTGATTCAATTAAATTATTAATTGATATGGGCAATAAATTTCAATCAAAAAATGAATACATTGCGTCCCCTAAATTTTATTTAGTTTAATTTGAAATAAAAGAAAATATGCTTTTCTTATAAAAAAATAGTCAATATTTTATTTTTGTGAATTATGCTACAGACAAAAGAATGTGGTTTTTGTTATTGGTGTGTGTTTGATCTAACATAACTTGGACATACAATTACGATCAATAACAACTAAAGCAGAGCTTCCCAACCCAATTTGCTTCGCGCCCCCCAAAAAATGTATCAGTTTCTTTGCGCCCCCAAACTAAAACAAATATTGTTTACCCAAACAAACAGAAATAAATATTAACAAAAGCTGAAAATTATGATTAACAATAATTAATTAAATAATTAAAAATAAAAATGTTAATGAATATTAATATAAAAGAGTTTAGTGGGAAATTTGGCAATTGTTCCTTTCATTACCTGGATTTTTAATATTTGGTAATATTACTGACAAAGTACGCCTCAAATCAGTTTCAACATGAAGTCAAGACAGATATTTTGACTTTATGGCTAAAAGTGACAAAAATGGTTTCAAAATTTTTAAAATGTGTGAATACCAAAGTGGGTACTGGTTCTGATATTTTAGCAAGAAATTCAGCCGTTGCAAATAAAGTGAACGACTAATAATGGAAAACCTACAACAAATTATAGAATTGCATGTAACAACCCCCATTTGGGAAGCACTGAACTAAAGGGTTACAAAATAGACTATTTAAACCATTATCTTCCTAATCATATTAACCATGTCAGCATGGTTCTAATATTTAGATGCGCCTAGATTTTTTAGAATTTATTTTTAGATTTTAGAATAATTAGAACTTATTTTTGTTCAATTAAAAATTAATTTTGTTAAACATTACCTGCATAGAAGAAGTTCAATTCTTAGTTCCAGGTTGCAGATTTATAATCTTCTTTTGCAGTTGTAGTCTTCTAGCATAGGTGTATTAAGGGGCTCGGTAATTTAATTTTAGTAAAATTCCTTTAAAAACTTGAACCAATCAGAGACAAAAACAAGTATATACAGCAGTAAGTTCGGCCGGGCCGAATCTTAAATACCCACCACCATGAACCAAATATTAGGGTTTCCTTTGAAATTCCAGGAGGGCTTGAAGACTTGAGGACACTTCCCGAAGATAAATTTAAAGATTTCACCTATGAGGACTATATCAGATTCTGGATTTATAAGAACCATTTTTGTTTGAGTTTTAGAGGAATCATTAACATATCTTGTACGTGTGCAAGAAAATTATAAAATAACGTCTTGATTTGAAATCTTAAATCTGTAGAAGTAAAATCTGGAAATTTTACATTGAGTTTCAAGCAATTTTCATGATCAGTGCGCCTTCTACACCCTCAAGAAGTGAAGTCGGTCTATATGGAGGCATTACCAAATGGACCGATAAAAACTTAATCCGATACACGTTTTTGTGAGCCTAAAATACCAGAATATTCAGGCAAATCATATAAAAACTACTGTTTCTAGAAACCCAAGGAGTTAGATCGGGAGATCGTTCTTATGGGGGCTATACTAAAATATGGACCGATACTCACCGTTTTCGGCACACCTCTTTATGACCCGAAAATACCTCTAGATTTCCAATTTCAGGCAAATAGGATAAAAACTTCGAATTCTAGAAGCCACAAGAAGTAAAATCGGGAAATGGGGGCTATACCAAAACATGGACCGATACTCACCATTTTTGGCACACCTATTTATGGTCATAAAATACCTCTAGATTTCAAATTTAAGGCAAATTTGATAAAAACTACGATTTCTATAAGCCCAAGACTCCAAATCGGGAGGTTGGTTTATATGGGGACTATATCAAAATCTGGACCGATCTTCGAACTTGACCTGCCTGAAGACAAAAGAAGAGTTTGTGCAAAATTTCAGCACGGTTGACAGACAGACAGACGGACATCGTTATATCGTCTTATAATTTCTCCCTGATCAAGAATATATATACTTTATATAGTCGGAAACGGAATGACAAACTTATTATACCCACGTCACCATTCTATGGCGATGGGTATAACAAAGCAATGTAATATTTGGTATTATATTGATGGTACTTTGCACATTTTGGAAATTAAATAATATAAATGGAAAATACATATTTTATTATTTTCGGATATTTTTCATATTTTTAAATCCACAAGAAAGAATTTTTTTCATTACATAATGTAGCTTATTAGGTTATATCAGATATACTGCTCTCTACTTTGGTTCAAACTGAAAAAGGCAGGTAAAACAAAACTGTGATTTAATGCCAACGTTACTTCGCAACTTGAAGGTGAATCTTCCAACAAACCGCTCTTGGTTTTAAGAAAACTAGGTGTGAAAAAAATTTACAATTGTCAAAGATCAATACGGACCCACCTTTTGATTGCAAAAATATTCTTATATAGTTGATAAAATAATGGATTTGATTGATTGATCAATTTCACGAAATAAAATTGCTCACTAAAAGAAATGAATAAAAATATATTATTTAATGTAAACGGGCTTCAATGGAAAACGGTATTCACATTTCACAATTGCTTAACATACCTTCAATAAACGTAGATTGTTTTCCATTTTTACAATACCACAAAATACAAACACAGGTAATTTCAAATGCGTTCTGTAATATATTTTTCAAACCTTTACCACATGGTAAACCTTTGCTATGATTTGTTGTTGCGTTCAATATATTTATGCACACAATTCGAACACAGCAGAGAGAATATCGCCATTCATATTTTTCAATTTACGCGAAAAACAAAAACCCAACCATTCGTTACGACAGTGTTGCCAGGTTAGGGGTTTTCCCCCCCAAATTTAGGGGTTTTTTCACGTTTAGGGGGATTTTTATTTATTTAGGGGTAAAAAAATATCTTAGACCTTATAATGTGGGTCAATTCTCAAGCAAATTCGGAACAATTCTGGCATGAATTATGAGAAAAAAGATGAGAGAAGTCAACAAGAAGATCCTAAATACAAGCAAGTATGCAATAGCATTATTTTCGTTATCTTTTTTAAACGCTTCTGTTGAAAGGGCATTTTTAATATTTGACACAATTAAATACAATCTTATTTTAACTTAGCAGCTGAAAGCATTTTAAGAGTAAGCCTGGTTTTTAAATTGATATATTGTATTATTACATGCAAAGAAAAAATAATTTCTTCAGGGACGAAATTCTAAACAAACGAAATTGTCTTTTGTTATAAAGTATTTTCTAAAAGAGCAAATTTTATTTTTTATTTACTTCAAAAGAAATTTTTTAGCATCAAAAGAAAACTTTGTTTGTCTAAAATTTCGTTTCTCAGAAAAGAAAACTCTTCTTTCAGTATATATATTTGTGTTAAATTTAGTTTTTAAAGTGTATCACTACAGGATTTTTTCACGGAATTTTGGACCCGTTTTATACTTTTTACATTCTTAATTTTTTTGGGGGTTTTTGAAAAAAGCCTAGACCAATTTAGGGTTTTTTTTTCTTAAGATTTGGGGGGAAGAATCAAAAATCGCCTGGCAACACTGCGTTACGAGTTACTTTCATAGACTGATCTCTCCATCATACGTTGTTGAATAAATAGTCATTCTCTTATTCTCTCATCGCCCTTTCACTCCAAATCATTCAATTGCAATCAAAAAGGTGATTGAATCGGATTTGATTAAATAATTAATTGAATCAATTAACATATTAATTGAATCCGTTTTCAAATTCAATTAAGTGTTTAATTGTTCAAGAATCCCATCGACATTCTTCTAGTCAATTCATATTCGAAGTAAGTATGTAAGAGAGGAGGTCTGCCTCAAATTTATGTGATAAACATTAAGCCGTTTTCAATAACAATTTAGCTAATTTTAGAATATTTAATTTATTTGTATTTACATAGCCAGTGTGATGAAGAAAACACATCACCTGTTAAAGACCAAACAAATTTGCATTGCAACAGCAAACTTAACAACGCTATTGAAGACGACGATAATATACAAATACATACACAAATGAGTACGGATATCCTTCAACGAATTAATTAGGTTAGAAAATGTACTATATGCATGTTGATATCAACGAAATACACTTTGTAAACAGTGTCAAATTATATCCCCTAAACGATAAATGATTGTTGGTTTATAGATGAAAATAAACTGTACATACTAATTTGTTTCAAAAAACATTTTATTTCAACTTCATACCTTTTAACGCTCATTGTATATCGTGATCCATTTCATTTTACTCCAGTCTGTTGTGAGCAGGGAGCCGAAGTCCTAGACATTTTCCTCGGCACTGGCCACACCATAATTTTAAAAACACTTCATATATTTGTAACTAAACAAATATTTAATATGACTGCAATTGCGCTGCAAATTCAAATGATGGGGATTATTCTATGTTTTGTAGAAGGTTATATGGGTTGAATAATATTTTTGGCTAGCCTGAAATTTTCACACGATTTGCCAGAATTTCGGATCCCTAAAGATATATGCAAAATATAGCTTTTGTACAATTCCAAGAGAGGTTTCCTTAAGTGGACTCAGAAATGTAACATTATTTTGGAAGAAAAAGAGAAGACAGCAAAAGGCAAGTTTCAGTGAACAACCCAGTAAAAAAAGCGTCACCAAAAAAGGAGTGAAGTTGTTCTTTTTGGATCCGGAAGTAGTGCAAAATTGGCGCAGAAACGATGAATTTAACACGGGCTTGTCATACACGCAAAAAAATAATTCTTTCCTCCCAAACGAAATTTTAGACAAACAAAGTTCGTTTCTCATTTGCTTTTCGCTGTAAGGAAGTGTATTTGGAAGAAAAGTATATACTTTTTATGATAAACGTTTATTCTTTTCCAGGATGTAAAAACAATTTCATAAAGACTAACTCAAAAAAACATTGTTTTCTTGCTAATTGCATTTTCCCTCACATCTTTCTCACATCCATGAGGTTTTTTAGTTCTTAACACCTTTTCGTGTAATACCAACAATGTAGAAGAAACTAACATTTAGTTTGGCACCGTGAGCAGTGGTTGCTACGTCCGACGTGCATGCCAAGGGTCGTGGGTTCAATCCCTGCTTCGACCAAAGTTTTTTTTACATATATTCCAGATATGTTCGGAAAATTCCGAAAAAATGTTTAACATTACATTGTACCAGGGATCCGGAGCGGTCCATTTTTTTCGCTCCGCTCCGCTCCCGCTTCGGAGAAAAGAAAATCGCTCCGCTCCGAGAAAAAAAATCGCTCCGCTCCGCTCCTCTTCGAGAAAATTATAGTACAAACATTGTATTATTTGTTCAATTGAGTTTTATTTTACGAAAACAAAAAAAACTTACTTCAATAGTTGTATTATAAAAGAAAAACAAAAAACAACAAAAAGTATTTCTTGCTATACATAACAAATAGTAGTAAAAATTAATTATTTAGATTTTGTGTTTAGATTAATTAAAAGTATGTTTCCGTTAGGCGGCAGCGTAAGTGATTATATATTGTTTAAGAGCAGAAAAATTCCGCTCTACACTCACTTGTGTAGCTGGAACACCTAGAACTACACATGCCAGCTCATACAGAGGGTGTGCTCGACGTTCATCCCAAAATTGCAGAACACTGCTCTGTGCCGAAATGCGAGCTTGATAAAAGAAGTAATTTATTTTATTTATCTTTAATGTCATCATCATCTAAATTTGATCCGATTTCTTCCAAATTCAATAGCGTTCGAAAAAACTTTATTTCAGAGAAATACGTCTTCTATTTTAAGCAAAATTCGTATTCGTATTTTAAGCATGTGAAATATTTGGCCTCCCGACAATATTCTTTGCGGTGCACCATCTACTATTTAATATGTGATAGAAACCAAATTTATGAAAATGGGCCAAATTCTGTTTGGTCTGACCATCGGACCAAATTTAAAAATTAGAAATCTTTTGGACCAATTTTGGTCCGATCGGACCAAAACGGCAACGCTGATTGGAATTGAAAGTCTATACACAGAGTAGAAGTAACTACTCTCCGAAAGTTTTGTTTTGTTTTGCAACAGACGTAGAGAAGAGGTTTTGTTATATTTGTAATGTGTGTGTGTATGTTTATGTTTGCAACAACCTCCATCGAAATCAGTCCGTGGTATACCTACGAATATTCTTACTCAGATCTACTGTTTTTCGCTTTTTTCTCCTTTATTGTAAAAATACATTTTCGAACAGCGTTTTTAAGAAATGTTCGTTCTCAAAAAAAGTAGATAACATGCAATAATACAAATCAAGTCATTAGTTTTCAATGTGAGAAAAAATTAAAATAAATGTATATGCTCACATTTTTCAACCAAAATTTAAACTATCCATAATTTTAATTAAATTTTCGAGAACTAATATCAGAAATAAGAGAATGCTAGGATATAGTACAATAGTAAAGCAAATATGAATGTCCTTACACTGAAAAAAAGCATGCCCGGTTCCAAAGATTTTGTCTTTACTTTAACAGTTTGGGTATTAATTCCGAGCCAAAGAAGCGGATAATGCAAGTAAGGATATTTTAAAAACGCAATTCTCTTTTAAATTTGGGGGTTATGTACTTGCTTCTAGGAAGCAAATGTTAATTTTTCATTTTTTTAGATTTTTTTCGCTAGTTGTTATCAAAATCCTTTAAAAACGAGTTAACGACAATTTCCATATTAAGACTCGACTTCCAGTAGAAATTATGCTATGTTTCAAGTAAAAAGCGTCTTTAAAATAAAGTGTTGAAAAACAAGTCTTATTTTTTAACGATTTTTTGCTTTGTAGGCAAGATGCAAAAAGGAAACAAATTTAAAGACAATTTTATTAATTTTAAAGAATTTTTCTTAATTATTAAAGTCACGTTGACCTTACCTCAAAAATTTTATCTTTCATGTTATGATACACATTTTTAAGTAAAATCACTTAATTATAAGGACATTACAACTTCATTCAAAAGTTTATTGACTTTTGGACAAGGAAAAAAACTTTATTTTAGAGAAATGCGTCTTCCATGTTAAGCAAAATTTGCATTCTTATTCTAAGGACATGAAATCTTTGACTTCACGACAATATTTTTTTCAGTGTAGAAAACTAAAAAATTAAATATAAATAAGATCGTTTAATTGCATTTATTTGACGTTCACTACAAACATCTTTGTAGTAATACGGGATGAAATTGATCGAAAGTACTGTTGTTACTTTTACAACACGTACTAGAGATATATTTTGACATTTGCCGTTTTTGAAAACAATTACCAAAAAAACACGTTGTGTTTTCCCCAATGTACGGACGTACAAAAATACATATCGTACATTTTAAACGTTTACTCACACTGCGATAAGTACTAGCTATATTTGAAATTACCTACACAGTGTAATTTCAAAGTTACACATTTCATTCAAGTAATATTTTATTCGGAGCGGAGCGGTTTTTCATTTGGAAACCGCTCCCGCTCCGCTCCCGCTCCGCTCCGTCCGCTCCGGATTTTAGAAATGCCGCTCCCGCTCCGGCAAAAAAGGGCTTGCTCCGCTCCGCTCCGCTCCTGATCCCTGCATTGTACTATATTAAATTTTGAACTGTAAAATGTGTCTTATTAAAGACCTAAAGTCAGAAAAGAACAGTGTTTGATATAAACGAAATGGACTGTGTTGTTGTTTCAAAAATAACTTTTTTTATTGAAAAAATAAAAATTTTGTAACAAACGAATTTTTTTGGTGTTAAAAGTTTAAAATTTTCGAAGCAATTCAAAAAACTCTAACAAAATAAAAACGTTTTCGGTACACGTTTTCCAAGCGTTTTTTTTTTCTTTGTGTGTAGGACGGATGTCCACCATTTCAATTGCCGTTGCCCTGAATTTGAATCACTTTTTACACTGTGACTCAAATTCAGTGTCGTTGCCCTGAATTTGCATCACTTTTTACACAGTGATTCAAATTCAGTGTTTTGGATGTGAACTAAAAAAGTTTGTCATATTTTGACAAATAAATAATTTAAAAAATATTTTATGATTTTTAATGCATTCTAATGCTTGTCCGAAACGTTTGAATTAAAATATTTTGAAAAATTCGCAATATTTCTTGAATAGATTTTGAATTTTTTTCGACTAAATTTCAATAATTTGAACCATTTTATTAAGGCTTACTCTGTTTTTAACTTTTTTGAAACAAAAAAAATTATATTTACCCATTAAAAATAAGAAAAAAACCAAATTATAAACAATTGAATTAAATTAACTTCCTGTATAGTTGAAATAAAGAACATATTTGGGAGTACATCTTTTGGAAGTGCTTTTAAAGTTGTGCCTTTGGAAGAACTTCCAAATTTGTTTGCTGGGAAGATATAATTTTATTAAGAATGGCGGCAATTTATCAAGGTCAAAGATAAAGCACAAGTGAAATTAACAAACGAAGCGTTAAATCAACATTATGTTTTTTTACATACAACAATAATATTTTAATTACTTTTAGAAAGGGACAAATTCCTAAGTTATATTGAGTTAAAGCTTTGGGGTTTCCGCTCTTTATATATTTAAAGTATCGATACCAATAATTCAGTTGGACTAGTAATGCATTAACTGGAACCAATTGAAATAATTAAACGTTATTAGGAAAGTATAATTAAAATTATTCAAATCTTAGATCTTATATTATAATTTGGAGGAAGGAGTTCAACAGCATTAAACGGTCCAGATTTTGCAATATCCTTACATAAACAGATTCTTGATCGCATAAAAGCTCTCACTTTCATTTGATTTGACTAATTTTGATTTGGATCGTATATTTATACTGGGTCCAGAAAATCAAATTAGTATTAGTTTGTTAATGTTGGCTAATTTTTTTATAACACCCACACGCAGTGAACAAACATGTTTGTCACAATCATATTCGAAGAGCAAAATAATATGATAGGAGCTGTTTTTGCGGCGACCATGTAACATTTTCATCTGAAAACATGTTGGCTCAATGAACATAGTTCTAAGAAAAATATAATTGTCCTCATCTAAAATGTTATTATATTTATAAAAAGAAATTTTTTTGAATTAAAAAACAATGGTCACGATCTAAAATGTTATGATATTCGTCAAAAATGTTTTTCTCCCAGTTAAAAGAACATAGTCACAACCTAAAATGTAATGATCTTTATGACAAAACTTTTGTCATCTACGAAAAAAGGACGCAACATGAGAAAAAAACACAAAAGCAACTTTAATTATTTATTTATTAAGACCATTAAGACCGTGTACATTATTTTCGTGACCATTTAATTTTTTTTTAATTTTTTTGCAGCGAAAATAATTTTATAAAAACATTGAGCAGGTACACAGAAAAAAATTCACGAAAATTTTTCCAATTAAAATCTTAAAAATATTTTAAAAAATATTCAATTAAAAATTTAATTGATTCAACAAATTTTTTAATTGAAGCAAAAATCAATCACACAAATTAATAGTATCAATTAATTTTTTAATTGATACTATCATTTCCGTGATTGAAAACATTCCAATTAAAAAATTAAATTAAATTAAAAAAATTAAAATTAAATCAATTAATTTCGTAATTGGATCAGAAATTTTTTGTGTGTATACACGATTTTCATTTTGCGCGTCAGTCGTGTGTTGATTGTTTCTAAGAATGGACGGAGAATACGGAATTGGTCTGTTTTGTGTTAATTTATTTATTCAGAAGTGGCGCGTGGTTTTATGTGAATACAAAAAAGGAAAGTGTAATTGAAAAAAATTGATCTGTTTTTGCTCTGCATTTTGATATACGGTATAATTTATTTTTATTTGCAGTTACATGATGCCTGCGTTGGTACATTTGATGGGCGCGAAGTAAATATGGAATAATTATTTATTGTTGAAATTAAATCAAAATAGAGTGTGTAAAAATATATGATGTTTGCTTGATTTAATTTATAAATAAATAAAAACCAATAAATAAAGTTAATTACGTGTTTTTTTTTCTCAAGTGGCGTCCTTTTTTCGACGACGAAAAAAGTTATTTCATAAAGGTCAAAACATTTTAGGTGGTGACCATGTTCTTTTAACTGGAAGAGGACCATTTTTGACGAATAACATAACATTTTACATCGTGACCATTGTCTTTTGATTCAAATAAAATTATTTTTTATCAATATAATAACATTTTAGATGAGGACAATTTTTCTTTTCATAGAACCATGTCCACTGAGCCAACATGGTTGCAGGTGAAAATGTTACAGGGTCGCCGTAAATATAGCTCCTATCATATTTTTTTGCTCTTCGAATAGAATTGTGACAATCATGTTTCTTCCATTCAATTTTTAATGGATAATTTTAAGTTTTTTTGTTTCTAACAGATTAAAAACAGAGTAAAAATTAATAAAGTGGAACAAATTATTCAAATGTTGTCGATCAAAATGCTAAATCCATTCTAGAAAAATTGCGAATATTTGAGGTCAAACGTTTCAGACAAGCTCATGCATTAAAAATCAAAAAAAAAATTAATTGTTTTTCATTTGGCAAAATATCTCAAAATTTTTTAATTCACATCCAAAACACTGAATTCACATTACACCCTAAAAAATTATTAAAATTTAGTGCAACGGCTAGAACATCCGTCCTATGACAAGCCCATGTTAAATTCATCGCTTCTGGTCCAATTTTGCACCACTTCGGGATCCAAAAATAACATTTTCACTACTTTTTTGGCGACGCTGTTTTTGCTGGGTAATTCCTTGTTTATTTGTATTTATAATGTCGTGTAAGTAAATTTTTATACACTATATTTTGGTTAAATTTCAACAATAAATAATCATTCCATATTAACGTCGTGCCTATCTTTAATGTTTACATAAAACCACGTGCCACTTTTGAATAAGTAAATAAACACAAAACACAGTAATTCCGTATTCTGCGTCCATTCTAAGCAACAGTTAACACTCGACTGACGCGAAAAATGAAAATCGTGTGTACATGCTCAAAGTTTTTATAATTCTTTTTGCTGCAAAAAAGTTAAAAAATTAAATGGTCACAAAAAAATATACATGGTCTTTATAAATTGAATATACATGGTCTTGAAAAATTGAATGCTCAGGTACATGGTTTTCCCGACCATGTGATGGTCTCAAATTCTATCATTTAAATAATAGAACATGTTTGTGGAATTTGAGAACCATTTAAATGCCAGCATATATTTTTGCTCGGCTAGAAAATTCTTTTCACAATTTATTTTTTAATTTTGTATTTGTATATTTCCGTTCTTAAGAGTTTCGAAAGGTAGTTCATTTTTTTATAACTATAGTTATATAAGTTCAGAGGTACAATTTGGCTTTGCAATTCGTCATTTTGAAGATCCTAGAATTTTTATGAGGAACAAAATTTTCTTCACGTTAAAAATTTTCTTTAGAAACTTATAGAAAACTCTTTTCCTATCTTTTTTTGTTCATGGGGACGAGCCCTTAGAATTTAGAAAACTTCTGATGAAATTTAGATGTGGTTGACATAATTTAAAAATATGGCGATATTATCGCTTCTTATTATTTTGTGGAATGAGTTAAGCCGCTATGACACCGGATACACCCTAACACAATCCGTAAATTCAATATTGTAGCCTATTGAATTTTAATGTCGAACAAAATCATCTTCCAAAATCATATAAAGTCGCAAACAGTCTATAGTTCAAACTTTGACTCTCCACTTTAAATGTTAATAGAAGTAATATATTTAATAATAATTCTATAACTAATTTAATTTTATGTTGTTGTAATTTTTTCAGCTAACATCTTTGGCATTGTAAGTAACGATTATAGAAAAACGTATTATGTTAGCTTTTCCTTGGAAAATATTTCTTTGTGTTTTTTATCAGGGATATCCTGAAACCAAGCAATAGATGAATAGATTCGATAAAGTTAACTACATTTTGAATTACTTGGAATCCTGTCATTAAATGTTCACCGTGACATGGGTCCCCATTTCCCCTGCTTATTGGTCAGATCAACCACAATTTAATACAAGTGCAATTACCATTAATCACAGGCTTTTAATAGTGTTGATAAACGAAAAAGGTATTTTTTTCACAAAACAAACAAAAATATCAGATAAAGTCATTGTATGTTCGTCATACAATTTCGGCAAATGAAAGGTATACACTAGAGGTCTGCATCGAATAACTTTTCACTACATGTATGCAATTCGCTGTCGAATATAGTACATACACTGTCTTTCTCTCAGAGCGCAAGTAGTGAAGTGAAGAGAACGCTTGCTTGTCAAATACCACCAAGTACTTATCCGAAACAATATGTGTTCCGAAAAAAAGGAACAATAAAAATGTAAGTACTTGAGAAAAAGTACAACATGGATTCTCTTCACTTCACGTGGTACCACAAGTATTGCTTAGCTATGTGCGAAGCAAAACTTTCCATTAATATTAATCATAGATATGTATGTATGTCACATATTTCATATATTTATGTATGTCACACACTTACCTTAACGTTTTCCGTTCTTTATATCAATCCGAAAACATATATTTTGGAGAGTAACTGTTTTCTTGTATTTCTGAAACTTCACGTGGTACATGGAGTACTCTATGAAGTTTTGTTCTCGCAACATACTCGACGTGATCAATCTGAGTACACTTCAATAAGAGAGAAAGAGGAATATGTGTTTGTTGGTAGTGAAGACATCAGAGTAGCAACAAGAAGTTACTCGTGGCTTTTGATGTTCATTAAAATGTGTACCAATTGTTTTGCGACTCTCTGTACTCATGTAGCAAGTACACGTGTACTCTGCATTTACAAATGCAATTGTGCAGACCTCTAGTATACACATTGGTAAATTTTTGATTTGTTTCAGCTTATAAGGAAAATATTGTAGGAGGACTTAGAACCATCCATCTAGATGTGAGACCACACAGGAGAAGTATACACTCAAACAAAGTGAACTCTCTAGGGCACTAAAACCACACTGAAAAGCAGCATGCCCGGTTCCAAAGGTTTTGTCTTTTCACATATGATTTTCGTATTGATTCTGAGCCGAAGAATTTATGTAAGGATACATTTTAGACACAATTCTCTTTCAAATTTTAGTTTTGCGTTCTTGATTCTAAGAACCAACTTTTAATTTAATTTATTCGTTACACAGAGAGTAGAATTAACATAGTAACTATGCATGTCTAATTTTTTGAAATCGGTTCAGATTTCGATATAGCTTACATATATATGTTTTTCCGATTTCGGCAAAAATGGCCAAAATATCCATATCGCCATATCGTCGAAAACTTGTAAAAATTACTCCAATTTGCCTATACTTCTAATACATATCTATCGACTGATAAATCATATATATGCTTTTGCGAAGACGCCTCAAAATTGGTTCAGATTTAAATGTTTCCCATATTTATACCCTTCACCACTACTGTAGTACAGGTATAATAAGTTTGTGCATTTGTATGTAACGCTAAGAAGGACCTGTCTTAGACCCATTTTTCTTTTACCGATCGTCTTAGAATTAAATTCTGAGTCGATTTAGCGACGTCCGTCTGTCTGCCTGTGTGTCCGTCTGTCTGTTAATGTATTTTTTGTGCAAAGTATAGGTCTTATGTCCGATCACCCACAAATTTGGAACAAGGTCTTTTTTCGGCTCAAAGACGAACCCTATTGCTTTTGGAAAAAAATCGGTTCAGATTTAGTTATAGCTGCCATATATATTTATAATCGATGTGGTAATAAAAGACGTATTTATCAACCAATCTGCTTCTAATATCGTATAATCAAGTGTTTTGTGAGTCTCGTAAATTTTAAAGAATATCAGTCAAATCGGTTCAGATTCAGATATAGCTCTCATATATAGCTATCGCCCGATTTACATTCATATGGCCCCAGAGGACAACGTTTTACCCCGAGCTATGTAAAATTTTGCACAGCGAGTAGAACTAACATTATAAATATGCATAATGAATTTGTTTGAAATCGATTCAGATTTAGATATAGCTCCCATATATATCTGTAGTCCGATCATATGTTATGACCACCGTAGGTCAAAATTTCACTCCTATTTACTTAAAATTGTGCACAAGGAATGGAATTAACGTTTTTACTATGCCAAATTTAGTTGGAATCGGTTCAGATTTAAATATAGCTGCCATATATATCTTTCGTCCGATACCCTCTTATATGGCCCCATAGGTCAAAATTTCATTCCGATTTACTTGAAGTTTTGCACAGAAAGTAGGACTAACATTCTTGCTAGCTATGCCAAATTTGGTCAAAATCGGTTCAGATTTAGATATAACTCCCATATATATCTTCCGCTCGATTTAGATTCATATGACCACGGTGGCCAAAGTTTCATTTCGAAAATTTTGAAGTTTTGCACTGAGAGTGCAATTAAAATTTTAGCAAATGTGTGTCAAAGTTTATCTAGATCGGCTCAGAATTAGACAAAGTTCCCATATATATGTTCTTCCGATTTTAGCACATATGACCAAAATTCCCACATTTTCCATGTAAAGTCATCACTGCTAAATCTAAAACTCGCAAACATGATTCAAGTTTACCTATACTCTAATTAATATGTATCAAACGATAAATCATAAATGCAGGCTTGAGAAATTTCATGCAATTTAAATATTTCCAATATTTTTTACTAACATTGTGGTCCGTCCCGGTCATTAACCAATTTAATTTTTGAGTATAGATATTTTGTAAAAAATTGTACAACCGCTTCATATTTAAATATTTGTATATGGGAATATACCTTTACATAGCTCCCAACCAATTTGAAGGTGTTAAAATGGTATCAATAATTTTGGTATACATAGTGGTGAAGGGTATAATATAGTCGGCCCGACCGACTTTAGACTTTCTTACTTGTTTTTAATAACATTATGTTCCACCCCAGGGCATTAGTCGATTTAAATTTTACGTCTTTAGATTTTGCAGAAGTCTAACAAATGTTGTCCAAATGGGGTCAGATTTAAATATACGTATATACACACAAAAAAAAATTTTTTGATTTCAATCACGAAAATCGCGGATTCAATCATTTTTTTAATTGAAATGTCTTCAATCACGAAAATGATAGTATCAATCACCCATTTTGATTGAAAACCAACACGATTTTTAATTAAAAATTTAATTGACTTTTGTCACGGAATCAATTAATTGTGTGATTGAATCAATTAAAAACGTGATTGATTTTTAACATAAAATTCAATCACAGTTTTAATTGAATCAATTAAAATTTTAATTAATTTCGCGACAAAAATCAATCAACTATTTGATTCATTCAATTAAATAATTAATTGAAATTGGCTATAAATTTCGATCAAAAAAATTATATATTGCGAACCCAAAATCGTATTTAGTTTTTTTCTTTTGAAATAAAAGAAAATATGTGTTTCTTATAAAACATATTTAATATTTTATTATTATTTGAATTATGCAATAGACAAATAAATTTGGTTCTTGTCATTTGTGTTTTGTTCTAACATAACTTACAAATACAACTACTATCAATAACAACTATAGGGTGAAAAAATAAATTATATAAATCATTATCTTCCTTATAATAATAACCATGTTAGCATGTTCCTTCTAATATGTAGATGCGCCTAGATTTCCAATAATTCAGCAGCCTGTAAGCTAAATTAATTTTTTTGAAAGTATACAGAATAATTAGAACTTAATTTTGTACAACTAAAAGTTAATTTAGTTAAACATTACCTGCATAGAATATCAAGTTCAATTCTTAGTTCCAGGTTGCAGATTTATAATCTTCTTTTGCAGTTGTAGTCTTTTAGCATAAAAAGGTGTATTAAGGAGCTCGGTAATTTAATTTTAGTAACAATTCCTTTCCAAAATTTCCACACATTAAAATCGTCTATTAAAATTTGAACCAATCAAAGACAAAAATAATTGGAAAGCAATGTAATATTTGGTATTATATTGATGATACTTTGCAAATTCTGGAAATAGAAAAAATATAAATGGAAAATACATATTTTTATTATTATCGGATATTTTTCATATTTTTAAATCCAAAAGAAAGAACTTTTTTACCATTACATAATTCAGCTCATTAGTTTATATACCAGATATACTGCTCTCTACTTGGGTTCAAACTGAAAAAGACAGGTAAAACAAAAATGCAATTTAATGCCAACGCTACTTCGCAACTTCAAGGTGAATCTTCCAACAAACCCATACCGCTCTTGGTTTTAAGAAAACTAGGAGTGAAAAAAATTTATAATTTTAAAAGATCAATACGGTACCCACTTTTTTATTGAAAACATATTATTATATATTTGATAAAATGATGGAGTTGATGGGATTGATTGGTCAATTTCACGAAATAAAATTGGTCACTAAAAGAAATGAATAAAAAATATATTATTTTAGTCCGTTTAATGTAAACAGGCTTCAATGGAAAACGGTATTCACATTTCACAATTTTTTACCTTCAATAAACGTAGATTGTTTTCCATTTTTACAATACCACAAAACACAAACACAGGTAATTTCAAATGCGTTCTGTCATATATTTTTTTCAAACCTTTACCACGTGTCCGTTTGTTGTTGCACACTTTATTTATTTCAACCCTTTGCTATGATTTGTTGTTGCGTTCAAAATATTTATGCACACATTTTGAAAGCAGCAGACAGAGTGTCGCCAATCATGTTTTTCAATTTACGCGAAAAACAAAAACCCAACCGTTCGTTACGAGTTACTTCCACAGACTGATCTCTCCATCATACATTGTTGAATAAATACCCATTCTCTTGTTCTCTTTTCGCTCTTTCCATTGCTAAAAATTAGAAAAATTAGAAAAAATTAAAAATTTCAATCACAAATTGGATCAATCACATATGTAATTGGAAACGGAAAAAAATTCAATCACGTTTGTAATTGAAAATTATTTCCGAATTAATTAACAAATTGATTGAATCAATTAATATTTTAATTGGAAACGTAACAAATATCAATCATTTTTTTAATTGGATTTTATTCGGATTTGATTAAATAATTAATTGAATCAATTAACATATTAATTGAATCCGTTTCCAAATTCAATTAAGTGTTTAATTGAAAAAATTTTGGTGATAATTTTGTGTGTGTAGGAACAAAAACCTTTATATATAACAACCAACACATTTTACGGATTTGATTTGTGTATCGAAAATGTGCAGAAAAAATCACTTCTCTAACATATGTTCCAAACATATTTTGCAGGAAGCACATATATTATTGGATACTGCCGAAACATTAATATTATATGTTTGGAAGCATTTTGAGCCCAAAAATATGATATGCTTGGAAGAATTTTCCCCAAAGAAGATTGTGCTCATTCCCTCACATAATTTTCACTTCCACGAAATTGTTTAGTTCTTGGCACCTTTTTCTGTAATACAAATAATGTTGAAGAAATTATTCAATTTTATAATTTTTTTAAATTTTACCTTTGGCCTGGACTGAGAATCGAACCGGGAACCGTGCAATTTATAAGCCAACACACTACCACTGGGCTACGTAGCTGTTATAGTTACCAATAGACAATTATCGTTATAAGTTACATTTATATAGCATAGTTTGCAGCGCCCACGAGCCGATGCAAACAAAACATTATTCAAAAGAAACATATATTTGTTGGCCACGTGGAGCAGTGGTTAGCATGTCCGCCTTGCATGCAAAGGGTCCTGGGTTCAATCCCTACTCCGATCGAACACCAATTTTTTTAATTTTTGTATTTATATTTTTATATTATTTAATTAAATTTTTACAATGAAACTTCGAAATGTGTGTTATCAAAGATTTACAGTCAGTGCTTGATATAAACGAAATGGACTGAGCTTTTGGATAAAATATTATTTTTTTATTGCAAAAATAACAATTTTGTAACAAAAACTGTTTTTGGTATAAAAGCTTGAAATTTTGGAAGGAATTTAAAAACTCTAACAAAAGAAGAACGTGGAGTCGATACACGACATAAATAGTCGATACATACATAAATAATTTTATAATATACACATAAATTTAGTTAGGCGTGAACAGTTTTTTAATAGCATTTAACACCATTTGAAGTGCATTTAAAACTTATCGTTTTTTGTACTTAATTTCATTTTTACCCTTAAGGGCGGTATTAAGTTGGCATTATCGTTCTAAAATGAAATGTTTTGCCTTTTACTTTTCATTAATAATTCATTTTCAAGAAAATAAACTTTTTCGATTGTTTTAGCCGCAAAACTCGAACTTAATGCCCGCTTCCGAATGTCTATTCTCTTTACATGAGTATTCAAATTAAATAATATTTAGACTTAAGCATATCCAATTTTTGGCCTTATTATAAAACAGTTTTCGAAACAACATACAAGCAGTTTCACAGAAATTGCTCTCTTTTGATTCTCTCGCTGTGTTATGTTGATATCTTTCGTCAACCCTCCCGACAGTGCTGCCGCTAGTGAAAAATTGAGTGAAGTAGATTTTGGAAAAAAGTGGAGTAGATTGAATAAAATTTAAGTAGCATACCTTTTTGAAAACAAAACAATAGAATTCATTTTATTAAACCATCCACCATAGGATGGGGGTATATTAACTTTGTCATTCCGTTTGTAACACATCGAAATATTGCTCTAAGACCCCATAAAGTATATATATTCTGGGTCGTGGTGAAATTCTGAGTCGATCTGAGCATGTCCGTCCGTCCGTCCGTCTGTTGAAATCACGCTAACTGCCGAACGAAAGAAGCTATCAACTTGAAACTTGGCACAAGTAGTTGTTCTTGACCAAATTTGGCTTGTGGGGACTCTAAGAGAAGTAAATTTCATCCGATCCAGCTGAAATTTGGTATATGGTGTAAGTATATGGTCTCTAACAACTATGCAAAAATTGGTCCACATCGGTTAATAATTCAATGATTAAAACCGCTATGTTCATCGTAATTAAAGGAATAGGACAAACAATTAGGTAATATGGGGAAAATTTAAAAATTTGAAGCAGAACAACAAGTGAAGCAGATTTTTGGAAGAAGGAGTGACGAAGTAAATTTTGTGAAAATGAAGCAAAATACTTCGATTGAAGCGGCAGCACTGCCTCCCGATTTCCATCTCTATTTCTTTCTCTATACTCTCTCTCTCTCTCTGTCGGTCTCTGAATAATATATCAAAACATATATATGTTTACTCGAAATTTGTAAATTTATATATGTTTACATTCACACATATTATTTTTACGAAACATTCATGCCCCAAACATAATATATTCTAACATATTAACATATGTGTCCCAAACATTTAGTGTTAGTTTAGGAACATTACATGTTTGCACTTAAATAAATTGTGTTTAAAAATTGTGCCCGAAACACATTTTGTTTATATCGGAACATATGAAAAACATATTCTTCTAACAGTGTGGATCTACAAAGTGGTTCAGGGTACAATATAGTCGGCCCCGCCCGATTTTAGACTTTCCTCACTTGTTGCTTCTTTGTGTGAATGCCTAGGTGTTTTCCTCTAAGTTTGCACTTTATGGGTCCACAGTCTGGTCTAAACACCCTAAAAAACGCTTCTCTAACATATGTTCCAAACATATTTTGCAGGAAGCACATATATTCTTGGATATTGTCGAAACATTATTATGTTTGTTTTATGTGAACATATTATATGTTTGGAAGCATTTTGAGCCCAAAAATATTATATGCTTGGAAGAATTTTCTCCCAAAGAAGATTGTGCTAAAAAAATATTTCTGCCTAATTGCATATTCCCTCACACTTTTTTTAGTTCGTAGCACCTTTTTCTGTAATACAAACAATATTGAATTATTCAATTTTATAAATTTGTTAAATTTTACCCTTCGCCTGGACGGAGAATCGAACCGAGGTTACGTAGCTTTGATTGTTGTAAGTTATATTTATATAGCATAGTTTGCGGCGCCCACGAACCGATGCAAACAAAACATTATTTAACAGAAACATACATTTGTTGGGCAAGTAGAGCAATGGTTAGCATGTCCGCCTGGCATGCAAAGGGTCGTCGATTCAATCCCTGCTCCGACCGAACACCAAATTTTTTTTACATTTATTTATAAATATATTCCAAAAATTCCGAAAAGTTGTTCGACAATACGTATTACTATATTCAATTTTTACAATGAAACTTCGAAACGGTCAGAAGAAAACAGTTCTTAATATAAACGAAATGGACTGAGCTTTTGGATAACATATTTTTTTATTGTAAAAATAAAAATTTCACGTCTATTCTCTTTACTCCGAATGCTCATTTCAATATTTAAATAAAATAATATTTAGACTTCAGTATATCAAATTTTTAGTGAAGCCTTATTAAGCGCATAGCCAGAACAAAAGAAACAGTTTTCCGAAACAACATACAAGTAGTTTCACAGAAATTGCTCTCTTTCGATTCTCTCGCTGTGTTATGTTGATATCAGGGATGGAAAATGCAGTACTATAGTACTTTTTTCAATACTTTTTCACCCCGGTCAGTACCGTAGTACCCCCGCGAATGATTTAGTACCTTTTGTGTAGACATTTTTGAGTCGATATCAGATTTATGGTACAATATCTTTGACAAAATATTTTAATATTTTGAGAAAGTCTTTATCAACCTTATTTGCTAATAGTCTTTTACAAATATGGCAAAACAGACATGTTCATGTGGAAAGAAAATCTCGATTTTGTAAAAGACATAGTCAAAAACAGGATTTTATTGATCTTCAAGAATGTTTTAGTCGAAAAAAGAATGCGATTCTATATTATCGATTTTTTATTTCGGTAGAAAATGTTGTCAAAATTTTATTTCAATTGAAAATTTTGTAAAAATTTTATTTCTATAGGAAATTTTTGCAAAATTTTATTTCTATAGAAAAAATTTTGCAAAATTTTTTTTCTACAGAATTTGTTTGCAAAATTTTATTTCTATAGAAAATTTTTGCAAAATTTTATTTATATAGAAAATTTTGTCAAAATTTTATTTTCTTTAAAATTTAGTCTCTTGACAATAATTTTCCAGTGAAATTTTTGTAAAAAGTACCTTTCCGCTCAAAAAATACCCTTTTTGTACTTTCTTAAAAATTGTATTTTCCATCCCTGGTTGATATCTTTCGTCAACCTTCCCGGTTTCCATCTCTATTTCTTTCTCTATACCAGGGATGGAAAATGCAGTGCTATAGTACTTTTTTCAATACTTTTTCAGCCTGGTCAGTATCGTAGTACCCCCGCGAATGATTTAGTACCTTTTGTGTATACAGTTTTGCGCCGATATCAGATTTATGGTACATTAATTTTAACAAAATATTTTAATATTTTGAGAAAGTCTTTAACAACCTTATTTGCTAATGGTCTGTTACAAATTTGTCAAAACAAACCAGTTCATGCGGGAAGAAAATCTCGATTTTGTAAAAGTCAGAGTCAAAAATGTTCTTGAATTTCACGAATGTTTTGGTCGGAAAATGCATGGGATTCTTTATTACGCTTCCACACGAACACTTTAGACAAAAATTATCTACCAATATTTGGAGAAAATATTACCAAAAACAACCAAAAAATATTATTTAGCAAAAACTTATTTCTGAAAATTTTAGTTCTATAGAAAATTTTGACAAAATTTTTATCTTTTGGAAAATTTGTAAACTTTAGAAAATTTTGTCAAAATATTATTTCTATAGAAAATATTTTCAAAGTTTTATTTCAATTTCTACAGAAAAGTTTCTCAAATTTTATTTCTATAGAAATTTTTCTTAAAATTTTATTTCTATAGAAAATGTTGTCAAAATTGTATTCCTATAGAAAATTTTGTCGAAATTTTATTTCCATAGAAAATTTTGTTAAAATTTTATTTCTATAGAAAATTTTGTCACAATTTTATTTCTATAGAAAAATTTGTGAACATTTTATTTCCATAGAAAATGTTATTTCTATAGAAAATTTTGTCAAAATTTTATGTCTATGGAAAATTTTGTCAAAATTTAATTTCTATAAATTTCTTATTTATCAATTGAAAATTTCAGTCTAAAGGAGCTCTGACAATAATATTCCAATGGAATTTTTGTTGAAATTTAGTGAAAAGTACTTGCTCAAAAAATACCTTTTTTGTACTTTATTAAAAATTTTATTTTCCTTTCTTGCTCTAAACTCTCTCTCTCTATCGCTCTCTGAATAAAATATCACAACATATATATGTTTACTCGAAATTTGAAAATTTATATATGTTTACATTCATACTAGAGGTCTGCACGTGACACGAAATTGTCGTGACTCACAAAAATTTTCGTGATTCGTGCGTGAGTCGTGAGTCACGCTCATGACAACAGCGTGAGTGTGCGTGAGCGCGATTAACATACCAAAATGTCGTGCGTGAGCGTGAGTCACGAAAATAATATCTTCGTGAGGGTGCGTGAGTAACGAATTACACTCACGAAAATATTCCTGCTCACCAACATAAAGCGCGTAAGAGTTAAATTCAATTACAATTTTAGTGACACCTGGGATGTTAAGAGTTTAATAACACTCTCGATTTTAATAATGCTCATGTTTTCGGACACTTCGGTAAGGTAAATTAATCATAAAACTATTCGTGAGTCACTGTATTTTTCGTGAGTCACGACGTTTTCGTGCGTGAGTGTGTGTGAGTACAAATTTCCTTTTCGTGAGTGTGCGTGAGCGTGAGTCCTACCAAAAAATATCGTGCGTGAGTATGATTTTTCAGTCGTGAGTGTGAGTGAGCGTGAGTAAACTATTACTCACGTGCAGATAGTAGAATAAGCATCCTAGTTAACACAACCTAACAGTAGATGATCTATTTTCGAAGAAAATCATCTTCAGTGATGAGGCACATTTTCACCTCAGTGGATTCGTCAATAAACAGAATTGCCGCATTTGGGCGAATGAGAATCCAAGAGCGGTTGTCGAAAAACCAATGCACCCACAAAGAGTGACTGTTTGGTGCGGTTTATGGGCTGGCATCATCGGGCTGGCATCATCGGGCCGTATTTTTTCCAAAATGAGGCCGGTCAGGCAGTTACTGTGAATGGTGTTCGGTATCGTGAGATGATAACGAACTTTTTATGGCCCGAATTGGAAGATATGGATGTGGACGATATGTGGTTTCAGCAGGACGGTGCCACTTGCCACACAGCTAACGAAACAATGGCTCTTTTGCGCAACAAATTCAATGGCCGTGTTATCTCACGTAAGGACGATGTCAATTGGCCGCCAATATCATGTGATTTGACACCGTTGGACTTTTTTCTTTGGGGTTATTTGAAAGAAAAGGTGTACGTCGATAAGCCAGCATGTGCCAGCGGCACATTAACGGCATAGAACCTCCATTATGCCTCAGTGTCATCGAAAATTTGGACCATCGGATGAAGGTGTGCCACCGAGGGCGCGGCGCCCATTTGGCCGATAATTTGTTCCATACATAATTGAGTAATACCAATATATCATAATAAAATAAAATTACAATAATTTCCTAAATAGTTTGTGTTTTATTAAAAATCAACATCGGCCTTTGAAATTTTAACCACCCTTTACTTGTATGTCCTCAAAAGCCATATTAATTGAGATTTTTAAAAACAATTTTTACACAAAAAAATAAAAAACTTTATTTTTGTTTCCCAAAAATAAAAATAAAACTTTGTTTTTGTTTTCCAAGATTGAACTTTTCCAAAAAATTCCAAAAAGTGTAAAAAAACATAATATTTTAGATAACTGTTTTCCAAACATTTCAATCTTTACATGTAATTAATGTATTACAGACCAAGATTACCAATGCAGATTTTTTATAACGAGAAAAGGGATTTTAGCAAATTCACTGTCAATAATCAAATCATTTGCATAATATCACCTTAAAACATCAACAACAACTCAATATATGGGTGATAGAACTCCATCCGTCACCCTAACCAACAACATTGAAAGAATCACTCAAATGATTACTGAATTAACTTAATCACACATAATTACATCGAATGGACAGGCATGCTGACACTCTACCATAGGAACTCCACTGGCCACAAGATTTTCACTCGATGGCATTTCATTCATAAATTCCTATAGTACGCATCGGCGCACTAGCAATGTGCTCAATGTGTGATGAGTGATTTATGGCAAATTCCTAAAGTAACTGCTTCAACAGCATGCCTTCATTGTGTTTACCATCAGTACGAGCCGGCACGTCATTTCATTCAGATCGTCTCTACACATCTTTGTTGAAGTATCGCGTCAAGCACGTGACAAACGGAAATTCGAAACTTTTGTTCAAAACACTTGACAATGTCATCATTGGTCATGGTCTGTCTGACTGGCTGAGTGACTAACTACTGTCGTCGCACTATCAACTTTCAATGTCAATTTGGAAAATTGCATCGTAATTGTATTCAATTTCTTTGTGGTATTAGCGAATGTGTTCTAGACCCTCGGTATCCCGTCATTGCCATTGTAATTCCCAGTGTTTCCGTCGGTGTGCATCCTCCCCTCCTGACAAACAATAGCCTTTGAATTAATTTATCTAAAAGTGGGTGAAAAAACAGAATAGTGATGAGATTGATTACATGGGACCACTTGAAATCAGAAGCACATCTTGATGCTGCAGTTACTTACTTACAGAATTTCTGTGATGATGGTGTTGAAGGACTGAATCATGGAATTGCATTGGATGTGGTTACTACCTGGCCAACTAAATACGTTTAATTAATTTACCCAATGTGCAGTATTGAAAGTGCTGCGATTGATTTGTGCTGGTGATAATTCTCCGTTGTACACTATCTTGAATGACCGATACATGAAAAGACAATTGCATTGAATTTGAACATTTCGAACGACTATTTTAAGCAAATCAATTGAGAATTGTAATTCAAGCATGTGTATGAATTCGTACATTTCGTTACAAAACTAGAAACAATTTGATTAAAGTGATTTGATGATGTGCAATGAGTGTGAAAAGATTTACCAAGTCGACATGCCATAGAGTAAGACATTCTGTAATGAGTTACTTTCGATATACTACTAATTTTGTGTTGATGTAACACAATTCTATTGGGGGTATACAACGCATTAAAATACTTTCGGCATACTTATAATATGGGAAGCAGAAACTTGTGAGATAGAGACCATGTTATTCGGACCAATATCGCTCGCATTAAGAAAAGATCCAAAGAATATGACTTTCCCTTATGGATTTTGCTATTGGTTCCGGCCAAAGACTCGGCTTCATTACATAAAATACATTTTCAAGAAAGCTATCTAGCTTTAAACTACACTTGGATCCCAAGATTTTGACCTTCCCTTAAGGATTTTGGTATTGATTCCGAGCCAAAGACGCGGCTTCTTTAAAATAAAGACTTTTTTACGGACCCCTCTGGCTTTAAATCTAGGATCGATAAAATTAAATTTGGATACATATCTCATTCATCGAATTTTTTTTGCGATATATTAATAAAGGTATTAATGGACAAACAAATTCGAGTTTCAAAATACAAATTATGCCAGGTACTTCAAAATAAAAACAGTTTTCTTAGTGCTAAAAAAAAACTTTAAACCAAAGATGCAAATCCTTAAAATAAGTCCTAGCCTATATTTGAAGCGTTTTTATCTTAAATATAAAAATTCAATATGTCAGTTGAGTTAAAGATGATTTCTTTAAATTAAAAACGTTTTTCTTTATTTTAAGGGAATTTTGCCTTACTTCAAAGATCTACAACTTTAGCAGAGGGACGTAAAATATCAAGATTTGTGTCCTAAATTTAATGAAAAAAAAAATTAATGAAGCAAGGATAATAAACTTTCTTTTAATTAAAATGTCATTATTTTAAATCATTTTGTCCTTAACATTGCGTAAATTTCGAGTCCTAAAATTTAAGTTGCATAATCTTCCATATTATATCAATATTTTTTTTAGTGTAGGCTCTATAAATTTAAAATTAAGATACATATCAGATTTATCATTATCTATTTTCGATGTATTGTCAAAGCTGTACAAATAAATGTCAGTTCAAAAACCTAAATTATAACAAGCACATCAAAGTAAAAAGGACGTTCTTAATTCCAAAAATAAAACTTAAACTAAAGATGTAAAATCCTCAGAAAACTCTTAGCCTTTTAAAGCTTTTCTTTAAACCAACAAATGTTGTTTGTTTTTGCTTTGAAGAAAATTTACCTTACTTCAAAGGTATACGACTTTAAAGAAGGGAATGATAATAAAACTTACTTTTAATTAAACTTTATATTAAAGATATTTGTCATTTAAAATTTACGTCGCATAACTTTTCATATTAAGTCAAATTTTTTTAAGTGTTTATACTCTATACAGCCGTTTACCAGCATTCATTATTGATACAATCATTCTCACCAAATAGACATCCAAATCGTAGGAAATTAAATGGAGACTTTGGTCTACATAGGGGATTTATTAAAACGAATATGCCCAGATGAATTTTAGGCCCAACCTAATTTCTAATACCCATACAAATTTAAACGAAGACGCCTCTTCTATAAGAATTTATGGACATTTTCGGATCATGTTAAGGGTATACATATAGAAGTCATTTTAAACCCTATATGATCAAGCATTAAAATTGAGCATACAAGTTCAAGATATAAATTATATAAATCAAATTATATAAGTGAAAATTCCGTTCGTAAATCGTAGGAAATTAAATGGAGAGTTTGGTCTACATAGGGCGTTATTAAAACGAATATGCCCAGACGAATGTTAGGCCCAACCTAATTTCTAATACCCATACAAATTTAAATGAAGACGCCTCATCTATAGGAATTTACGGACATTTTCGGATCATGTTAAGGGTATACATATAGAAGTCATTTTAAACCGTATATGATCAAGCATTAAAATTGAGCATACAAGTTCAAGATATAAATTATATAAATCAAATTATATAAGTGAAAATTCCGTTCGTAAAGTAGGCAAATAAACGAAAAGAAAAAAATAATAAATTTAAATCGTATGTGGCACACCCACATAAGGACATAAAATAACACCACGTCTCAAACTTCAGAAAATTTAGGAGCTATATAGCGAAATATAAACCAATGAACCATAAGTTGCTAAATCTCTCTATAGCCCAACATAACTATAAAATTTGGGGCAAATCGGATAGAAATTGCCACTTACAAGTGATCCAAAATTTAAATGAAATATATCAAAATCTAGACAGACTGCAACCATGCTTAGTGTATCTCCCACATATCTCTAAATTCCAAATTTCAGATAACCCGTATGAAAATGACTTTCCTATGACTATATCAAAATATAGACGGTGTAAACAATATGTAGCACATAGTCTGTAATAATTTTTGTGTATCCATAAATTGAAATTCTTTGTGGGTCTGAAATAAGATTCATGTACAAAGTCCAGGCAAATATTATGGTTTCTGAAGCCCAGGATGTAAGTAAAATCAAGATATCCATCTTTATAGATCTTCATTAAAATACATAAAACCAATCTCACAAAATTTTTTAATTAAATAAAAAATCAATCCCCAAAATTAATAGCATTAATTAATTTTTTAATTGGATCAATAATTTTTTTATTGACTTCGGTGGTTGATACTATCTTGAAATCCCAAAAAATAAAGGGTATCAATTTATTTTTTAATTGGATCAATTAATTTCTCTGATTGAAGACATTTTAAAATGAATAGGATCAATTAATTTTTTTTATGAGTATAGTAGTTTTCCTTAAAAATGGATACTATACCCAGTAAAAAGTGCCTTCTAAACCAAAGGAAAAAAATGTTCATCAATTAAGTTTAGCCATTTTATTTCTATTAAGGTAAATTTTTGTGTGAAATAATAAAATTTACTTGTTTCAGTAAAATAATCCTAAACTGAAAGCAGTTAGGAATAGTTCATTAACTAGAATAAGGCATGGAATTTTACTAATACTGTTTTCTTCGCTGTGTAAAAGAATTTACTACTGAAAAAGAAAATTGTATTCAATGATAACAACGCATTCGTAAAAATATACAAAAATCGAACTAAAGTTTCCTCAAATTTAGTAAAATTTCCTATAAAATGATAATTCTGACTTCCTTTTTAATAGAAAGCTTATCATACATACGAACAAGTATAAACGGCCGTAAGTTCGGCCAGGCGAAGCTTATGTACCCTCCACCATGGATTGTGTAGAAACTTCTACTGAAGCCGATGGCAAGGTATCTTAAAACTTCTTAACACCGTAATATATACCACATAGTCCATACGTGGTATATTATAAACTAAAAAAGGCCGATTAAATACGTACATAATTAAGTTTAAAGTTTCTATAGAACTAAAATTTTGACAAAATAAAATTTTGACAAAATTTTCTATAGAAGTAAAATTTTGACAAAATTTTCTATAGAAATAAAATTTGGAAAAAAAATTCTACAGAAATACAATTTTGACAAAATTTTCTATAGAAATAAAATTTTGACAAAATTTTCTATAGAAATAACATTTTGACAATGTTTTCTATAACAATAAAATTTTGGTAGATTATTTTGGCTCGAGTGGCAACCATGATTATGAACCGATATGGACCAATTTTTGTGTGATTGGGGATCGGCTATATATAAATATAGACCGATATGGACCAATTTTGGCATGGTTATTAGCGGCCTTATACTAACACCACGTTGCAAATTTCAACCGAATCGGATGAATTTTGCTCCTCCAAGAGGCTCCGGAGATCAAATCTGGGGAACGGTTTATATGGGGGCTATATATAATTATGGACCGATATGGACCAATTCTTGCGTGTTTGTTAGAGACCACATTCTAACACCATGTTCCAAATTTCAACCGGATCGGATGAATTTTGCTCCTCCAAGAGGCTCCGGAGGACAAATCTGGGGATCGATTTATATGGGGGCTATATATAATTATGGACCGATATGGACCAATTCTTGCATTGTTCTTGGAGACCATATACTAACACCACGTACCAAATTTCAACCGGATCGGATGAATTTTGCTCCTCTAAGAGGCTCCGGAGGTCAAATCTGGGGATCGGCTTATATGGGGGCTATATATAATTATGGGTCGATGTGGACCAATTTTTGCATGGTCATTAGAGAACATATACCAACACCATGTACCAAATTTCGGCCGGATCGGATGAAATTTGCTTCTCTTAGAGGCTCCGCAAGCCAAATCGGGGGATGGGTTTATATGGGGGCTATATATAATTATGGACCGATGTGGACCAAGTTTTGCATGGTTGTTAGAGACCATATACTAACACCATGTACCAAATTTCAGCCGGATCGGATGAAATTTGCTTCTCTTAGAGCAATCGCAAGCCAAATTTGGGGGTCCGTTTATATGGGGTCTATACGTAAAAGTGGACCGATATGGCCCATTTGCAATGCCATCCGACCTACATCAATAACAACTACTTGTGCAAAGTTTCAAGTCGATAGCTTGTTTCGTTCGGAAGTTAGCGTGATTTCAACAGACGGACGGACGGACATGCTCAGATCGACTCAGAATTTCACCACGACCCAGAATATATATATATATATACTTTATGGGGTCTTAGAGCAATATTTCGATGTGTTACAAACGGAATGACAAAGTTAATATACCCCCATCCTATGGTGGAGGGTATAATAAAGGGTGATACGGTCACAATTTGGTCAATATAAACTTGACGTATTTTTTTCAATTTTGCATTTAAAAAACCTGAACACCCCTCATTTTGAAGATGTGTGTGTGTAGAATGTTGCTCCTATTTTGATTTTGGTATTCACTCTTCAGTTGTCCAAATGCCGTCCAAGCAAGAAGAGCAGCGTATCAAAATTTTGCTCGCGCATCGAGAAAATCCGAGCTACTCGCACGCAAAGCTGGCAAAGTCGTAAAAAGTTGCCAAATCAACCGTTAAAAATGTAATTAAAGTGTTTGGGGAACGTATGTCGACAACCAGGAAGTCTGGATAGGGGGGAAATCGAAAACCGGAAGCCGCTGAGACGACAAAGAGAGTTGCCGGTAGTTTCAAGCGAAACCCAAACCTCTCTCCCCGAGATGCCGCAAATAAGCTGGGTGTATCGTCTACAACCGTGCATCGAGCCAAAAAACGAGCCGGACTATCGACTTACAAGAAGGTAGTGACTCCAAATCGCGATGATAAACAAAATACGACGGCCAAAGCGCGATCCCGGAGGCTGTACACGACGATGCTGACGAAGTTTGACTGCGTGGTAATGGACGACGAAACCTACGTCAAAGCCGACTACAAGCAGCTTCCGGGACAAAAGTTTTATACGGCAAAAGGAAGGGGAAAGGTAGCAGATATTTTCAAGCACATAAAACTGTCAAAGTTCGCAAAGAAATATCTGGTTTGGCAAGCCATATGTACCTGTGGCTTGAAAAGCAGCATTTTCATAGCTTCCAGGACTGTCAACCAAGAAATTTACGTGAAAGAGTGTTTGAATAAACGTCTGCTGCCTTTCCTGAAGAAACACGGTTGTTCCGTACTGTTTTGGCCGGATTTGGCATCTTGCCATTACGGTAAAAAGGCCATGGAGTGGTACGCCGCCAACAACGTGCAGGTGGTTCCCAAGGACAAGAACCCTCCCAACACGCCAGAGCTCCGCCCAATTGAGAAATACTGGGCTATTGTCAAGCGGAACCTAAAGAAGACCAAAAAAACTGCTAAGGACGAGCAGCAGTTCAAGGCAAACTGGCTTTCTGCGGCGAAGAAGGTGGACAAGGTGGCTGCACAAAATCTGATGGCAGGTGTCAAGCGTGAGGCCCGGCAATTCGGATTTGGAAAAGCGAAAGCCTAACTGAATATTTTTCCTGAATTTTATACTAATTGAACTTGAAAAAAAATTTAATTTAATTTTTTAAACAAACGATTTCACCGATTTACACGCGTTTTCCCTTGACCAAATTTTGACCGTATCACCCTTTAACACTTGGCATAGAAAAATATTTTAGTTCATTCGCACTAAGAAGTATTCAATCCTTTGTAAACTTAAGGAAACACACTTGTTAGAATATAAGAAATTTTCCTATATTTCTTTTATCTGCCTGTAATCGATGTAATCGATATGTTTGCTTGTGGGTTGTTTTTTTAGTTGGAATCGTGTTGTTATGATATACGGAGAGCTAGTTAAAAAATAATTTAGTAAAATAATATAATAAATAACAAATAAAATATCTAAAATATTTGTTATTTTAAATAGTAAGAATATACCAGAAGAATAACAACCCCTTTATTAGTCTTCAATTATCAGGTAATATTCAGTGACGCTAACCTTTTGTGAAAAAATCGGTTTATAATTTTTTTATATTTGTAGGTACTGAAATTGTAAAAGGAGGATAAAATCGTTAGGCAGCAACTTTTTAAAAGTGAAAGGTACAAGAAGAAGAAAAATGCGGTTTACAGTTGATGACATTACATGGAAATTGGAAATAGTTGAATAATAAACTAATTTTTCAAGGCCAGTCGATGGTGTTGATTTTAAATAAGAGACTTGAAGTATGCCGCCTGCAAGCAGAAGAAGCATTAAAAGCCAAAAAATTATATGCCTTCAATGTAAGTTGGAAGTAGAAGAAAAAGATGAAAGCATAGACTGCGATAAATGCAACAACAGCTTTCATGTTGTTTGTACTATGTTGAATAAACGGCAGTTTAAGCATTTGTTGGAGCACCAAGAAGAAGAGTTTGTTTGTCATGTTTGCAACAAGAACAGTGGTAAAAGCAACAACAGTAATGATGATGAATCTGTCAAAGCTGAGTTGGCAACGTTCAGAGCTGAGATGAACAATCAGCTGAGTGCATTGCATGATACAATGAGCTTCATGTCAAAGCAATATGATGATATTTTGAACGGCGTCAGAGATAACAAGAAGAAAATTGATTTACTTGAGAAGGAAAACAAAACGTTGAAGAAGGAGATAAATGAATTGAAACAGTCTGTTAAATTTTTAAATGATCATAGAGTCAAAAATGATTGTATAGTTAGCGGTGTAAAATCGCCAAATGACTTATCGGCCGCTGACACAATTGTAAAAATATCAGAGAATGTAGGTGTTAAAATGGAGAAGAATTCGATTAGTGAGGCATATTTTTTGAAAAAACAGCAACATGGGGGAAAATCAATTGTTGTTAAATTCGATTCGAAGAAATCAAAAGAAGCTTTAATGATGGCTAAAACAAAATTGAAGGAATCTGAGGAAACCAAAAATATTTTCATCAACGATTTTCTTAGCAGAGAGACTTTAAGCTTATTCAACTATGCAAAGTCGTTGAAGAATGTTGGATATAGAGCTGTTTACACTAATAATGGTCGAGTTTTTGTAAAAAGGAGTGAATTGTCTAAGGGCAGACTCATAATGAACAGAGATGATGTAGATAAACTTCTGCAGGAAGCAGCAACTTATCAGCCTTCTAAGAGAAGATCTACTCGCATTTCGAATGATAGTGAAACTGATGTGAACTATGATTCCCCATTATAATTGTTTTTGTTAAATTAAAATTTTTGATTTATAAAAAAAAAAACACTTTTTAATGATTGAAAGTCAATATATCTCAAATTTTGAAGAGTATAAAGTATGTTTAAACAACAAATTGCATTATTTTAATATTATTTCTGTAAATATTAGGAGCATTTCATCGATTACGAAATTGAACAAATTTAAAACATTATTATCTAAATTTCCAATACTACCAGCAATTATTGCTGTGCAAGAGACTTGGATTGACAGTGAAATTTCACAGGTTTACAATCTGCCAGGCTTCAATTCAGTGCATTCTTGTCGGTTTGATGGATATGGAGGCACAACATTGTATATTCGGGAGGACATAGCATATGCTATTGAAGAATGTTCAAGTGAAGGTTATATAGATTCAGTGGTTGTTAAATTATTGGGAGTTCAAATTGAAGGAAAGCCATTATCATTAGTTTCATTTTATAGGTCTCAAAGAAGTAGTTCGGCGAATTTTCTAAGATTTTTGGAACGATTACTTGAATGTAATTCACGTGGTTATTCCTTCTTTGTTGGAGATTCAAATATTGATATCATGGACTCAACCAGTGCTGACGATTTATTGCATTTGCTTCAGACATATGATTTTAGAAATTGCCATAATTTAGTGACTCGCCCTCGGAGTAATACATCGATAGATCATGTTTATACTAATTTTCATCATCCACTTTATATTTATTCCATTACGCAGGGATTGTCTGATCATAACATTGTGTCGTGTTTGTTTGACTTGAATGTTCGTTCACGGAATATAACAAGAGAGTATACGCGCTGCGACTATGATGAGCTCAGAATAGATTTACAGGATAAGATATCTTATTTGCCTTATAGCGGTGATGTATCTGTAGACATATCCAATCTTATAAATTGTATTAGGGAATCTGTCGAAAATTGTACAACGCGTATTGCCAGGAATTGTGAACGTGAGCTAACACCATGGGTGAATGGAAACCTAAAAAAATTAATGAGTTATAAGGAAAAGTTGTTGAGACTGAGAAGAAGAAGACCATGCGACAGTGATGTAGCTGAGAGATTGAAGAGAATTAGCAAAGTTATTAAGAGAGCGTACAAAGAGTCTAATAATAACTATTATATCATAAAGTTATCAGATACTCGGTCTGATGCGCGTAAAACGTGGGAATTTTTGAATGGTACTCTGGGTAGAAGCCCTAATAAATTCACAACATTAATGGACAGTAACGGTGAGCCGATTTTGAGTGATGCCAGGAAGGTAGCAGTATTGAATGATTATTTTTTGGATTCTGTGAATCAGATTAAAGGGAACATCATAAGTTATCCGGGGGATGATTGTAATTCATTAGGTACATTACAAGTTAGTTCGGATATTTTTCGCTTACAATATGCTACGGAAGAGGATGTGAGAACTATAGTATCAGAACTAGTATTAGGGAAGAGCTGTGGGCATGACGGAATAACCCCTAAGGTTATTTCGGTATGTAGTGAAATTTTGTCACCCTACTTCGCAAGAATTTTCAACAATATGATCGATACTGCCACATATCCTAATATATTGAAGATTCATAAGGTAATTCCAATTCCGAAGGAGAAGCGTTCGTTAACGGTAGATAAATTTCGACCGATATCAGTACTGCCAATAATTGGCAATATATTTGAGAAGCTGATATATAGTAATCTGTTCTCATTTCTAAATAGCACTGGTTTTCTCAATGACTATCAGTTTGGTTTTCGAAGGGGATGTGGTACCGAGGAAGCAGCTGTGAATGTTATTAACTTTATATGTCGTGGACTTGATAAAGGGAACAGTGGAGTCGCTGGAATTTTTTATGACCTCAGTAAGGCATTTGATCTTATTGATCATGAGATTTTGATACGAAAGCTTAGTTTTTGCGGTGTTCGCAACAGGGAACTTTCACTTATTGGTAGCTATTTGGAGAATAGGAAACAATTCGTACAAATTAATGGAGAGAAAAGTGATTTCAGGGGTTTAAGTCATGGTGTTCCCCAGGGTAGTGTGCTAGGTCCACTTCTTTTTTTAATTTATATAAATGATATAGGTAGATTGCAGTTGTATGGGAGGATGTTTATTTACGCTGACGACATATGTCTACTATATCCATATAAACATGAAGACGGTATTAGGCCTTATATGGAGCGAGATTCCGCTCTAATATTGGAGTACGCTCGTCTTAACAGACTTTTCATAAATGCTTGCAAGACAAAATTAATACGTTTCAGGCCACGGTTTCGATTTAGTGACACGTTTAGAATAAATGTTGATGGGAAGGAATTAAAGGAGACAGGTTCACTGAAATATTTAGGATTGCAATTACAAAGTAATCTAGCCTGGGATCAACATATACGGTATGTGAAATCCAAAATTGCCCCAGCTGTAGGAATTTTGCGAAAATTTAGGAATAGATTTGACCAAAGGACTAAACTTTTGATTTACCAGGCTCTGATTCAAAGCCATTGTAACTATTTGGCTATAATTTATGCGCACAGGAAGAGTGCGGAGTTAAGGACTCTGCAAAGAATGCAGAATAAGGCATTAAAAGCAGTGGCAAATTTGCCTATAGGATACCCTACGCTTGCCCTGTATAAAGATGTTTTCCCTCTTATTTTACCAATTCACGGAACTTATAACCTTCAACTATTGTTATATGTATACAAATGTTTGCATAAAATAGGACATCATACAATTTCGTTCTTGTCCAATAGTCACAACATAAACACTCGTAATAATAATATGCTAAATGTGGTTTTATGCAGAAGTGAAACAACTAAACAAAGAATTGAATATTCTGGCAGTTTAAGATTTAATAGTTTGCCCAGTGAAATCAAGTCTGTTTCAAGTATCTCTGTTTTTAAAGTGAGAATAAAGGAATTTTTGAAAACAAACATCGATGAACTCCTAATATAATTTTAGTTCTAACCTCGAGTTTTTTTTTTTTTTTTTTAAGTTAATGTATTGAATGAAAATTTAAAAATCTAAGATTATATTATATGTTGCCAACGAGCCTCTACAATGCCTTAAGGCGCTGAGGCCATACTATGAAATTTGTAAATTTATAACGTTATAAAGAAACAATAAATAAATAAAAAAAAAAAAAAAAAAATATTTAATATATTAATAAAACATGCATTTTATAGAAGAAAAAATTGCTTATATAAATAAATAAATTGTATTTAAAAACGAAGGTAAGCAGTTCTAATTTTGAAGTAAAAGGCTTACCACAAATATGTAAGATTTGTCCAAATGAACGACAAAAGTTCAATAAAATCATTCCACATATGAATTCAATTCAGTTAATTTTTTTCATTCTGTAGTATAGTGGTACATAAATTTAGGAAAATGTTTACTAATATATGGAATGCATTCTACCTAATTTCTACGAAAATCACATCGTTCAAAAAAATAAAAATGTCTTTAGAACTATACGAAGTTCAACTTTCTTCACAATGAATTCATTTTAACTTAAAGAAGGGCTCACTTTTTTCTGGGTTTAAGTTTGAGCTTAGCCGCTAAAATCAAAAATGTATCAGTAAGTGTAGAATAAAATTATAAAGGTTTTGCTATTCATTTCTTATTTCGGCTTGAGGTCCTTTAAAAAATCCTTTTACGAGATTTGATTAATTGTAAAATTGATTTTTCCAATATTTCGACTAACATCGTCAGTCTTCGACTAATTTTAAAACATGAACAAAAAGAAGAAAAATGAGAATGTTTTCGTCCGTTATAAAGAAAGTTAATTAACAATTAGAAAAGGGCCTCAAGCCGAAATTAGATATTTATTGTTGGCACATTTTAATATAACTTGAATAGGGAATGATCCAAAGTACCAATTCAAAAGGATTATTTTCAATAAAAAAAATTAAATTAAATGAGCGGAAAGTTGTTCTTGAAGTTGCTAATATCTCTCTTTTGTATGATTGTTACACAGAATTTCCGTAGTTAAACTAACGCTAAATTTAACTTAGTTTTATTTGGAAAAAAAACTATTTGCTTGTAGTTACATTTTATTATTTTTATCGAAATTTTCCACAGCTTAATGAAATCTTACTTTCTTTTTAAATATATCTCAAAAATTTTATGAACTAAACGTGAGCATAAAGTTCAATGACCGTACACATAAGTTCAATATGAACTAAAACAAATGAAAATTTTCATACGATTCCCAAAAATAGTAAGAATGAACTACTGTGTGGTTAAAATGGTCATGATTTGGCGCCAATGATTTTCTTCTTTACTTTTAGTTAATTTTTTCTTCTATGAGATGATGTAATTTCGTGAACTGCAGTTAAAAAGTACAACAGGGCATTCAAGTTTCCTGGTTTTAACAACGCTTTGTGGGAAATCTTAAAATGTGGAATAAAATTTAGTTCAATTTTCGTGCGTGGTAGTTCATTCTTCCTATAAAACAGTTCACTTTTTTCGGTGTATGAGGACATCCTACAAATTTTATTTTTTGATCATCTTGACATTTTTGTTTATGGTATCCGCACAGAAAAAAAAGTGTCTTGTAAATTTAAGGACCATTTTGACTTCCACATAGTTCAACAAATTTACTGTAATATAGTTCATTTTTCGTAACCACAACGAAAATTAACTTAGCTAAAGGAAAACTTATAAAAATTCAGTAAATGTTTTTTAGTTCACTAACTACGAAATGGGAAGGATTTTTCCTTAAATAAATTTCCAACACAGTAGTTAATGCATCGTTGATTCTATTATAAAAATACATGGGCAATATAAAAATCTTACTACGAAATGTGGACAATTTACTAAGAAAAAATTTTGTATGGAAAAAAATTTTTGTAGTAAAAATTAACTTAACGACATTACCGATTCGTATGATGGCTACCTACAGATTATTTCCCTTTTTATTATAAGTTGGAGTGTTTTTCCTCACATTGAAAATTGTAGATAAAGTAGAATAAAAAGTAGTTAATATAATCCTTGCAGGGTGTATATCAATTTTTATAGATTCCTCATAGATTTGGTATATATTTTACCTTAACTTATAGATAGAATTCCAACTAATCAATAAACGTGCTACTGGAAAATGTGAGTGCATCATATGAGGGAGTTTTTAGAGACATTTTGTGTATATCTCGTATGATTGTTTGTGTTTGTTATTGCGTCATTTATGCTGTTGTTGGTTGTTTTGATTCTAGAGACAATGGAATGTTCCTTGTGTGTTGTTGGTATCTTTTGTGGTGAGAGTTGTTTTCTTGCAATAGCGAGATCAGAAAGGGATCGTGTGTGTGTGTGGAGTTGTTTTTCTTTACGGAGTTGTTTTTCTTTATGGCTATTTGTGTCTTTGAGTTTTATTGTTGCACTCAGTTATGTTGATGCATTTATGAAGTACACACGGGGTTTTAATTTTGCAAAATTGTACGTGAGGCATTGGTGATTATTAATGAAAATACATTTATTTCGAAACATTTTATAAACTGAGAAGTGAATGATGTGATGTTAGAGTAATCAAAAACGCTTTTTATTGATAAAAAAAAAAAAACAAAAACAAATAACAGATTAAGGAACTGTATATTTCTGTTAATAGTTTAAAATTAGTGCGGATTTTTAATTGATTTACATAAAAAATATACAACATGAGTGGTAATAGGATGATCTATATTTATTCTACTTCTGGATCACAGGTTGGAGATGCAACCATGTTTTTGAATCTATATTTTTTATATTACAGCAATTCCTACAGGTGAGTACTAAGTTCGAGATTAGACGCTAAAAATAAAAATAAATTACTAAGAAAAGTGTAAAATTGTACGTCTTCCGATAAAAATTTAAATATAACTTGATGGAGAATAGCCCAAACCAAGTTTTTTATAAAGAT
Organism: Haematobia irritans; assembly: GCF_050003625.1. Lineage (NCBI taxonomy): Eukaryota > Metazoa > Arthropoda > Insecta > Diptera > Muscidae > Haematobia > Haematobia irritans. The sequence goes on along the minus strand of NC_134398.1, from coordinate 70,530,389 downwards.
TATTTTTTTTATAATGGATTATTAAAGAAAACGTATCATGAAAATTGCGATTTTAGCCTCTAAACTCGAACTTAATATCCACCTTAAATACTAAATGCTATACTGACAATTGGAAATTATGTCTAATTTTTTTTTCGTTTTTTATTTCAAATATATTCTGAGAATAATTTAAATAACGTCCCATTAGTCCATGGATATGATTTCAATAATGTACCAACTGGATGGATTTTTCAATATGGTAAGTTTTCTATAAACGGTATTTTGTCCGTTTTTAATAAAACTAAAATTTCAATTTATTAAAAATTATTATTTTCACTTGCAGGTAAACAGGTCTTGTAATGGTAATTTTTTTGAATATTCTTACTGTTTAATGTTAATTATGGCTCTAGGAAATACTCTTGAAAACCGTAAGTTAAAAATCAATATGAACGATAGAATTTGATAATATTTTTCTTATATTTTGTATAACTTTGCAATTTCAGATGCTTATAAGACAAATCCGCCCAACAAAAGTTAGCCAAAATCGACGAAATTGCACAATTCTGGATAGAAAACATGGAAATTTAAATTAATTAGTTTAGTCCTAATAACGTAGAATATTACTCTTTTGAAGAAGCAATTGCTAACTACCGACAAGTAACTGCATCCCACGTACTAATAAAAATATTTCCTTTATTGTTTAAACCTAAACCATAGTTTTGTGTAATGTAATAATATTTTTTTGGAATAAAATACTGGTGGTTATAGAAAATTGACTTGTTTTGTACGAAAAATGTATTAGTTGTATACAGGCTTGTTGTACCTTTGATTCCTCAATTTCTCTACTTTTTTGAAAATTATACCGACAAACAGTTTATTTCAAACCAATTTCTTAATACAGGTTTCCCAAAAAATTGTTCATTTTTCCGGATAGCAGGAATATTTTGAATGAGTTTAACTATATTCTTCCATAGCACAGCATAATAATAATGAACTAAAATACGATGAAATACATGGACTAATTTATAAGAAAATCATGAACTTATCTAGATGAAAAAAATCTTTGGCGCCAAATCATGGTCATTCTTACTATGGGTTAGTTCATTTTTCATAAAAAATAGTAAACTTTTTTTTCGGTGCGTTAAGCCTCAATTAAATTTGTAGGCTTCAAAGAATAATTCTAACAATAAATGAAAACTTCTTTGGTCTAAAATATCGTTTCCCAGTAACATAACTAGAAATTAGACGGTTCTCGTCGGATAATATTTAATGCATTCCCCACTTATATTTATCTCTCAGGTTTACATATCTGGATCTTATTTCGATTCACAAACACACATATCTCAGATTTTAAGTTTTTCGCCCATCCTTTCAAAATTCAAGATTGTAAAAGGCTTTCGCATGTACATAATAATATTCGAAGTCAAAGATATGAAGACTGAAAAAATAATAAAATAATAAATAAAATTTTTCTAGGGGGGGCATAGCCCCCTCCCCCAACACCATCTAGCTACGCCAATGACCGGAAACCTATTGACACAATTTTCAAAACATTAAGTACAAACTTGTCTAAAATAATTAAATTTTATTTAAAAGAAAGTTTATAAAAATATTTTCAATAAATTTCGGACACAATCATACAAACTTTCATCCCTCCGTTAAAGTTGTATGTCTTTGAACTAAGGAAAATATACCTGTCCAAAAAGCTCGAATAAATATTGTAATAATTTGTAGTTTAAATAATTTCGAAATTAAACCAACCTGCACTGATATCAGGTTAACATAAAAATAGTAAGCTACGATGAAACGAAAAGATGATGCACAGTGGTGGTGAAGAAATGGTTCAATTTGGGGAGAATAATTCTCGTATATAAATTTCATAAGGAATTAATATAAAAGACCCAAATTAAATCATCTCACCCGGCCAGTGAGATTATGGAAATGTGTAGTGGGCGACACTGAAACATATGTGTAGTGAGGCTTGCGAGATTGGTATCTGGCATTTTCTTTTCAATAACTTAAAGTATCAATTCCTGTCCAATAAGCTCGAATAAATACTGTAATAATTTGTAGTTTAAATGATTTGGACATTAAACCAGCCTGTATTGATATCAGTCTAACATAAAAATACAAAAACATTTTTAAAGTAAAGAAATCGTCTTTACATTCACTGCCATATTGAATCTTTAAATTTATCATAAAAACGTTTCAAATATAGTCTAAGACTTATTTTGAAGATTTTTCATCTTTGTTTTAACGTTTTTTGGGAATAAGAAATCATTTTTTCTTATTTTTGATCATCTGTTACAATTTGGAATACATTTGTAAACCAAAAAAAAAAGTGACCACTAATTTTGAAGAAAGTTGAACTACGTATTGCGCCAAAGACATTTTTATTTGTTCGAACGATGTGATTTTCGTAGAAATTAGGAAAAATACATTCTATATATTAGTTAACAAATCTTACATATTTGTGGTAAACCTTTTTACTTCAAACTTAGAACTGCTTACTTACGTTTTTAAATACAGTTATATTTATTTATATAGGAGAATATTTTCTTAAATAAAAGACACGTTTTATTAATATATTAAATATATTTATTAAGTATTATACCAGCATTGACTGGCCTTAAAATATTAGTCTATTATTCCACTATTTTCAGTTTCCACCCGCAAAAAAATAATTCTTTCCTCCCAAAGGAAATTTTAGACGAAGTTTTTTAGTTCTTAGCACCTTTTTCTGTAATACAAACAGTGTAGAAGAAATTATACGATTTTATAAATTTTTAAAATTGTTTTTTTTTACCTTTCACCTGGACGGAGAATCGAACCACGGACCATGCAATTTGTAAGCCAATAGACAATTACCCATATAAGTTATATTTATATAGCATAGCTTGCGACGCCCACGAGCCGATTAAACAAAGTTTATTTAACAGAAAAATACATTTAGTTGGGCACCGTGGAGCAGTGGTTGCTACGTCCGACTTGCATGCCAAGGGTCGTGGGTTCGATCCCTGCTTCGACCATTTTTTTACATATATTCCAGATATGGTCGGAAGATTCCGACAAAATGTTCAGCATTACATACTACTATATTAAATTTGTACTATTAACTGTAAAATGTGTCTTATTAAAGACCTAAAGTCAGAAAAGAACAGTGTTTGATATAAACGAAATGGACTGTGTTGTTGGTTCAAAAATTACTTTTTTTATTGAAAAAATAAAAATTTTGTAACAAACGACTTTTTTTGGTGATAAAAGTGTATACTTTTCGAAGCAATTCAAAAAACTCTAACAAAAGAAAAACATTTTCCAAACGTTTTTTTTTTTTCTTTGCGTGCATGTAATGTTACATTTTCCCAACCACATAAAATAATTTTTGCAACTTCTACATTCCAGTATTAGTAAATTTCTGTCCAACGATTTTGTCCTCCTTTTACAATTTCAATCCCTACAAATATAAGAAAATCATAAACCAATTTTTCCACAAAAGCTTAGCGTCACTGAATGTTACCTGATAATTAAAGATTCCAAAAAGAAGACGACTGAAGGGCTTGTTATTCTGTTGACATTTTCTTGTTCATGCTTCCTTTATACACCATCTCGCACTTTGATAGATTTATATAGTTTTGTTATTGATTTTCAAACAAAAAAAAACATGAAATTAAAATTAATATTTTACTTGTATTTTTTCCGACTATTATATTAATTTTTACAAACACAACTTTTGGTTACGCTCCGTATATTATAACACTATTCCAACTGAAAAAAATCCTATATACTAACAAGGGATTTTCTTAAGTTTTGAATGCGTCTTAGTACGAGTGTACTAAAATATTTTTCTATGCTAAGACTTATTCATATATATGATAAACATTCTATAATAAGAAAAGTCAGATTTATCATTTTATAAGAATTTTTACAAAGTGTGACTAAACCCGGGTTTAGTGCGATTTTTTATCATTTTCATGAACGCGTTGTTATCAGTGAATAAAACTTTCTTGTTCAGTTGTAAATTCTTGTTCAGTTGTAAATTCAGGATTAGTAAAATTCCATACCTTATTATAGTTAATGAACTATTTCAAACTACTTTCTGTTTAGGTTTTTTTTTTGTTGAAACAAGTAAATTTTATTATACACAGAAGTTCAACTTAATGGAAATTAAATGGCTAGTTTAGTTGATGAACATTTTTCCTTCAGTTTTTTCTGGGTGTATTAATATATCGGAAAAAGAGAAGGAAAATTCGATATATGAGATCTGTCTCCTATTTTTATGTTAATTCTATTGATCCTAGATTTAGGATCCTAAAAAATTTCTTCGTTTTAAAGAAACCGCACCTTTGGCTCGGAATCAATACCAAAATAGTTAAGTCCCCATGAATCAGTCTTGAACAACCTTTTAGGAACCAATTTTCTTAAGTAAAATCGGGACCGCTTTTTGAAAACTCAAATTTCGGTTTATGCGAAAAATTCAATCAAATTTTCGGTTTTTTACACACAAAGAAAATTTCATTAAAAGTCAGCCAACGAAAAATTTTCATTAATACAATGAAAATATTCGTTAATAGTACGAAACGTTAAGTTGATTGGCAGAAAATTCGTTATGTTAACGAAAAAATTCATTGTATTAACGAATTTGTTTCATTGGCTGACTTTTAACGACACATTTCGTTAATATTACGAAACTTTTTCTATTAGTGTAGTTTGCTCAAAACTTGTTATCCGGTAAAAAGCGAAAAAATGCAAATGAGTGAAAATGATTTCCAAACATAAATTTTACTCTTAAAATCGAAGGACTCACAATTCAATGTAATGAAATGAGCATTTAAAACGAACTAATGATTAATTCATGTGATACTGATAGTAGATATCAGACTATACATCTTCAGCATATACAATTACATTAAGAAAATGCTTCTCTCTGAGGAGCGAAATTTTACACAAAAGACATTTTCCTTTGCAACTGAAAATGTTCTTTAGAAGACAATAAAAAATAGTTGAGAAAATCTTCATAAAGCTTCTAGTAAATTGGGGGTTATTTTCTCTCATAGAAAAAAACTTTATAACAAAGTAAAAAAAAACTAAAATTTCGTTCCGAAGAAAAATATTTTTTCTTTGGGTGCAAGACACACAATTTATCTCTTCATTTTTTATCGGAGAATGTGAAATCGTCGTGTAGAAGATGTTATAGTAAAATATTATTTTGAGATACTTAATGAAATCGTGTTGTCAGTAGCCAGTTGTCTCTCATCGTCAGTATCTCTCTACAAAATTTCCGATTTTCGGAAGAAACATATGACAAATTAGCGAGTTTATGTGTATAATATTATATGTTTTAGCCCCTGAATCTATGTTCCAAAACATTCATACGACATGTTTTCTCCTTTAGACAAATTATAAATTATTATTAGAGATCGTTAAAAAATAAAATTAATAGATTTAACCAAGCATTTCAAGGAACATACGAATTGGTACCTACATGAAATTTCGGCTGGAGATGAGTAGTAAGCTTAAGGTAAAATACTCCTGAAAACTTTCATTTTTTTACTAGATTTTTTTCGTGAAGTTATTTTTTAACATTTATAAACATTACAAGAATACACGGTTTATTGTAAATTAAAAAATTTTTTAATTACACAAAGAATAATTTGATTTATAAAAATCGAACGCAAGTCACCGAAGTAAAACCATGTGAAATGCTGCAGGGAATATGAAGAAAATGTTCGTATCGTTTTGCAACATGTTTGATACAAAACTATGGCATTTATACGATATATTGAAAATGAACGATTTGGACCCTGTTGATTTATTTTGACTATGTTTGTAAAGAATCTTATAGTGTGACCAAACGCTACGAACTGTTGGCTACAACAAACATATCGATATATGTGTTATCGATCACATTAACAAGCTGCAATGTCAATTATGTGATCGATCATAACTTATAGTGTGGCCAATATCTGGGATATGTCTCGAAAAGTTGTCCGGAAAAACTTGTAGTATTAACGGTGCATTAAACAGACACTTGAAAGTACCGCCTCAAAGTATGAACAGGTAAACCAGGCTACTCTTCTGAACTGTCAATTTGAAGGATTGATATATAATGGATTGAAGATAAACTGGCTATTAACTTGGTATAGATTTAATTTGCAAAAAATGATTTTTTTAATTATAACAATACCGATATAAAAATTTAAATCGGATCGGACGAAATTTTTCCTCCAAGTGGCACCAGAAGTCAAATCTGGGAATCCGTTTATATGGAAGCTAGTTATAATTATTGACCGATATGGACCAATTTTTTCATGGTTCCTAGAGGGTATATACTAACATCAACCTAACAAATTTCACCCGGATCGGATGAAATTTGCACCTCCAGTTAACCCCGGAAATTAAATGTGGGGATCGATTTATATGGGGGCTATATATGTGTTTAGAGGCCAAGAGTGATATTACGTACCAAATTTCAACCGGATCGCTTGCAATTTGTACCTCCACTTTTTTAACAATTTTCCAATATTTTTTACAAATAACAAATTTGTAACACAAATGTAAATAATTTGTTTACTTTTTCTTCTGCAAAGCATGGGATTTGTATATTTTCACATCAAAAATTTTTTTGGTGGAATCAAATCGAAAATTGAAATCTTTTTGAGGGAAACCAAGAACATACCAAAATAGTTACTTTACATATTTATGTAGAATATCTGCAATCTATTAGGAATCTCACATTATTTAATTAAAATTAAATGCACAAATAATAAGAAACACTGCAATACGTTGTTTGTCCCCTTGCGATTTAAAACCTTGTTCTGTTATAGCAGTAGTTGTAGTTGAAATTGTGGAATATTGTATTACAATTCATTGGATAGTTCCCTTTTAAGCTAGAATTCGTAATGATGTGTGGAAGTGAATATATGTTGGAATATGTACGAGTATTCTGTCATATCCACGTGAAAATATGCTAACACTATGAAAACAGTTTTTCGCTAATATTGATTTTGGACAGCCATACATTGAAGCAACTTAACAAAAATCATATAAAGCAAATATTAAATCGGAATTCTTAATATGCAGTTCGAATTAATTCAAGAAACCGCAATAAATTATAAATCACAAACATTTTTTTAATTCGATTGTCGGAAGAATTATGCTTGTCGACTTAGTATATAATGACTTGCTAACGATATGTAGCTATTATCTTTGTAATCTATAATATGCTATCTTCATTTCATATAGGAACATTGTATGAGGTTATCATGTTATATGTACGTATGTATATAGTGAACCATGTGAACGAATGTGTCAATGGACATCGCAACAATTGATCAATTTCAATTGTTTATCCATTGATAATTAACTCTATTGTCTTGCAACACATTGATGCTGACACATAGATAGGCTGACCTTTAACATATCTTAAATGTTAAGCAAATAACATATCCTTCGAAATCCATGGATAATTCATATCTGTGCAAACATCAAAACTTTGTATCAATATTACAACGTTGCTGACATAAGGAATATGTATATCTTAAATTGCCTTTACATTGTCTTCATAATCAGCAAATTAACAAATGCAAAAGGTAAGTATTGAAATATATGAATATTTACAAGGGAAGCATTTTTATTAAAGCACTATAATTTATGTTGAATACATTGCGGTTAATTTAATTAATAGTTTAATCTATAATATTTAATGTTCAATTCACTTCAAGTGTAATTAATTGGGCAAGACCAAAAAGGGTACTGTTAGTACAACAACCCCTCATGCATACACCGTCAAAAATGGTTTTTCTTACATATACTCCCAAAAAAATTTAGCTTCATAAATTATAAGACGCACTTTGCAAACTTTTTGACACTATACGACTTTTTGTGCGACTTTTGTAAAATATTCGAAATGTGCAGCTTTAGTCACATGAATGCGTCCAAAGTCTCACACAAGGGAAGTGTTCAATTTGAAGCAATTCAATTTGAAGCAATTCAATTTGGGATATTGCACCATCGCGGTGCAATATCCCACCTTGCATACAGAGGGTCATGGATTCATTGCCGGTTTTGACCAAACAGGAAACATTGTTTCAGCGGTGGATACTGGTGACATTTGTGGCTATATCAAAGCTTCTCCAAGCAAGTAAGGAACGTCTAAAGTCGGGCGGGGCCGACTATATTATACCCTGCACCAGTTTGTAGATTCACATTTTCGATACCATATCAAATCTGTCAAATGTGTTGGGTGCTATCTATAAAGGTTTTTATCCCAAATACATACATTTAAATCTGACTCGATCTGGATGAAATCTGTTAGACAACTACAAAATCTATAGACTTGAAATTTAATTCGGCTAATGCCCTGGGGTGGAACACAATGTTACTAAAAAACCAGTAAGGAAAGTCTAAAGTCGGGCTGGGCCGACTATATTATACCCTGCACCACTTTGTAGATCTAAATTTTCGATACCATATCACATCCGTCAAATGTGTTGGGGGCTATATATAAAGGTTTGTCCCAAATACATACATTTAAATATCACTCGATCTGGAAGAATTTGATAGACTTCTACAAAATCTATAGACTCAAAATTTAAGTCGGCTAATGCACTAGGGTGGAACACAATGTTAGTAAAAATATGGGAAACGTTTAAATCTGAAGCAATTTTAAGGAAACTTGGAAAAAGTTTATTTATAATTTATCGCTCGATATATATGTATTAGAAGTTTAGGAAAATTAGAGTCATTTTTACAACTTTTCGACTAAGCAGTGGCGATTTTACAAGGAAAATGTTGGTATTTTGACCATTTTTGTCGAAATCAAAAAAACATATATATGGGAGCTATATCTAAATCTGAACCGATTTCAACCAAATTTGGCACGCATAGCTACAATGCTAATTCTACTCCCTATGCAAAATTTCAACTAAATCGGAGTTAAAAATTGGCCTCTGTGGTCATATGAGTGTAAATCGGGCGAAAGCTTTATATGGGAGATATATCCAAATCTGAATCGATTTCAAGCAAATTTGGCACGCATAGTAACAACGCTAATTCTACTCCCTATGCAAAATTTCAACTAAATCGGAGCAAAAAATTGGCCTCTGTGGGCAAATGAGTGTAAATCGGGCGAAAGCTATATATGGGAGCTATATCTAAATCTGAACCGATTTTGCTGATATTTTGCAAGTTTTTCGAGACTCATAAAATATTCGGATATACGGAATTTGAGGAAGATCGGTTGATATACACGCCAATTATGACCAGATCGGTGAAAAATATATATGGCAGCTATATCTAAATCTGAACCGATTTTTTCCAAAATCAATAGGGATCGTCTTTGAGCCGAAACAGGACCCTATACCAAATTTTAGGACAATCGGACTAAAACTGCGAGCTGTACTTTGCACACAAAAATACATCAACAGACTGACAGACAGACGGACATCGCTAAATCGACTCAGAATTTAATTCTAAGACGATGGGTATACTAAACGATGGGTCTCAGACTTTTCCTTCTTGGCGTTACATACAAATGCACAAACTTATTATAACCTGTACCACAGTAGTGGTGAAGGGTATAAATATGGGTATTTTGGTCATTTTGACCTAAACTGGAAAAACATATGTATGGAAGCTATTTCGAAATCTGAACCGATTTCAATCAAATTTCACATGCATATTTACTATGTTAATTCTTCTGCCTCTGCAAAATTTCACGTAAGTCAGAGTAAAACTTTTGTCTCTGTGGTCATATAAGTCCACATCGGGCGAATGATATATATGTGAGCTATATCTAAATATGAACCGATTTCAATAAAATTAACCACTCTTGACTATACTACTAATTGTATTCCTAGTGCAACATTTCAAGCAAATTAGGGTAAAACTCTGGCCTCTGGGGCCATATAAGTGCAAATCGGACGAAAGATATATATGGAAGCTATATCTAAATCTGAACCGATTTGGCTAAAACTTTGCATATTTTACGAGAGCCGCAAACCATTTGGCTGTACGAAATTTTAATACGTTGATAAATACGTCAATTATGACCAGATCGGTGATAAATATATATGACAGCTATATCTAAATCTGAACCGATTTTTTTCAAAATCAATAGCAATTGTCTTTGAGCCAAAGTAAGTAAAACCCTGTGCCGGTTTGAGGACGATCGGACTTAAACTTCGAGCTTTGCACACAAGATTACATATACAGACAGACAGACGCACATCGCTAAATCAACTCAGAATTTAATTGTAAGACGATCGGTATACTAAGCGATGGGTCTCAGACTTTTCCTTCTTGGCGTTACATACAAATGCACAAACTTATTATACCCTGTACCACAGTAGTGGTGAAGGATATAGATATTACAAACTCTGACATCACACCGATATCACAAAAATAAGTAAATATTTCCAACAAATTAAGGAAAAAGTATTAGTCAAAAATAATTTTTTTCACTTGTTAATAAAATTTTATAGTTTGAAATCGGTTCAGATTTAGATATAGCCCCATGGCTTCAGAAGCCAGATTTTTTCTCTTGTTCTTGCTTAAAATTTTGCACAAGGACTATATTTAATAGTATCGTCAAGTGTGTCGAGTTTTATGTAATTCGGTTCAGATTTAGGTATAGCCCCCATATAAACGTACATTTGCAGAAATGCATTATTTTACCCGAGTTAGTGACGTTTTCCTTATGTAATTGAAAAAAAAAAAAAAAAAAAAATTATGAAAAATTTAAGTTTTTGGGTCAAGGAACAAATTCTTTTAAAAATTCCGATTTTTTGGGAATTAAAAATATTAATTAAACCCTTAATAACTTTTGAACTAATTGTGATCATTATGAATTTTATTGATTTTTGCAGGAAAAATTGTTTTAAGAAATATTGCTGCATATACCCAAAGTGAGGACATATGTTAAAAAAAAAACAAGTATATACGGCCGTAAGTTCGGCCAGGCCGAAGCTTATGTACCCTCCACCATGGATTGCGTAGCAACTTCTACTGAAGACTGTCAACACTTGCCGATGGCAAGGTATCTTAAAACTTCCTAACACCGTCTTCTAAATTGCAAGGTAGTCCATATGTGTTGACAAAATTTTCTATAGAAGTAACATTTTGGTAGATTATTTGGCAACCATGATTATGGACCAATTTTTGTGTGATTGGGGATCGGCTATATATAACTATAGACCTATATGGACCAATGTTGGCATGGTTATTAGCGGCCATATACTAACACCACGTGCAAATTTCAACGGATGAATTTTTCTTCTCCAAGAGGCTCCGGGGATCGATTTATATGGAGGCTATATATAATTATGGACCGATATGGACCAATTCTTGCGTGTTTGTTAGAGACCACATTCTAACACCACGTTCAAAATTTCAACCGGATCGGATGAATTTTGCTCCTCCAAGAGGCTCCGGAGGACAAATCTGGGGATCGGTTTATATGGGAGCAATATATAGTTATGGACCGATGTGGACCAATTTTTGCATGGTTGTTAGAGACCATATACTAACACCATGTACCAAATCTCAGCCGGATCGGATGAAATTTGCTTCTCTTAGAGGCCTCGCAAGCCAAATCTGGGGATCGGTTTATATGGGGGCTATATATAATTATGGACCGATATGGACCAATTTTTGCATGGTTGTTAGAGACCATATACTAAAACCATGTACCAAATTTCAGCCGGATCGGATGAAATTTGCTTCTCTTAGAGGCCTCGCAAGCCAAATCGGGGGATCGGTTTATATGGGGGCTATATATAATTATGGGCCGATGTGGACCAATTTTTTCATGGTTGTTAGAGATGATACACTAACACCATGTACGAAATTTCAGCCGGATCGGATGAAATTTGCTTCACTTAGAGGCCTCGCAAGCCAAATCGGGGGATCGGTTTATATGGGGGCTATATATAATTATGGACCGATATGGACCAATTTTTGCACGGTTGTTAGAGACAATATACTAACACCATGTACCAAATTTCAGCCGGATCGGATGAAATTTGCTTCTCTTAGAGGCCTCGCAAGCCAAATCGGGGGATCGGTTTATATGGGGGCTATATATAATTATGGACCGATATGGACCAATGTTTGCACGGTTGTTAGAGACCATATACTAACACCATGTACCAAATTTCAGCCGGATCGGACGAAATTTGCTTCCCTTAGAGGCCTCGCAAGCCAAATTTGGGGGTCCGTTTATATGGGGGCTATACGTAAAAGTGAACCGATATGGCCCATTTGCAATACCATCCGACCTACATCAATAACAACCACTTGTGCCAAGTTTCAAGTCGATAGCTTGTTTCGTTCGGAAGTTAGCGTGATTTCAACAGACGGACGGACGGACGGACATGCTCAGATCGACTCAGAATTTCACCACGACCCAGAATATATATACTTTATGGGGTCTTAGAGCAATATTTCGATGTGTTACAAACGGAATGACAAAGTTAATATACCCCCATCCTATGGTGGAGGGTATAAAAAACGTTATTTTTTGTAATTTGCATATTTCTCAGCTGTTTACTCGTAAGATGTTGAAACCTTTTACTGTTAGTTAGTGGACACATGGGACTTTTTGGAAAAGAGATCGCTAAGCCGAATCGGTGTTTTGTCAAATGAGAATTTTTGAAAACAAAATTCTTTCTTTTTGAAAACTTGCTTATTTTGGGAGGAGAAGAACTCATATACTACTTGACCAAAGTGGCCGATAAAAGCTTAAAACGTATCCTTATATGGTGTTCTATAAGAAACAAGCAAAACAAGTCTATACGGCCGTAAGTTCGGCCAGGCCGAATCTTATGTACCCTCCACCATGGATTGCGTAGAAACTTCTACGAAAGACTGTCATCAACAATCGAATTAATTGGGTTGTGGTATCTTAAAACTTCTTAACATCGTTTTCAAAATTGTGAGTTAGTCCATACGTGGTATTAGACAAAAAAGTATGTATAGATAAGTCTACAAATAATTACGAATCTATATGGACTTTTGCACGGTACGTAGAGAGCCAGAATTGAAATATGGGGGTCGCCTATATGTGGGCTATATACAATTATGAACTTGATATGGACCAATTTTTTGTGATTGGGGATCTATTTATCCGAGGGCTATATATAACTATAGACCGATATGGTCCTAGTTAGGCATGGTTGTTAACGGCCATATACTAGCACAACGTACCAAATTTCAACTGACTCGGATGAAATTTGCTCCTCCAAGTGGCTCCAAAACCAAATCTCGGGATCGGTTTATATGGGGGCTATATATGATTATGGACTGATATGGACCACTTTTGGCATGGTTGTTAAATATCATGTACTACCACCACGTACCAAATTTCAACCAGATCGGATGAATTTGGCTTCTCCAAAAGGCACCGGAGGCCAAATCTGGGGATCGGTTTATATAGGGGCTATATATAATTATGGACTGATATGAACCAATTCCTGCATGGTTGTTTAGTAGAATATACTAATATCACGTACCAAATTTCAACCGAATCGGATGAACTTTGCTCTTCCAAGCGGCTCCGGAGGTCAAATCTGGGGATCGGTTTATATGGGAGCTATATATAATTATGGACCGATTTCGACCAATTTTTGCATGGGTGTTTGAGGTCATATATTAACACCACGTACCAAATTTCAACCGAATCGGTTGAATGTTGCTCTTCCACGAGGCTCCGGAGGTCAAATCTGGTTTATCTGGATCGGTTTATATGGGGACTATATATAATTATGGACCGATGTGGACCAATTTTTGCATGGTTGTTAGAGATCATATGCTAACACCATGTACCAAATTTCAACTGGATCGGATGAAATTTGCTTCTCTTAGAGGATCGGCAAGCCAAATTTGGGGGTCCGTTTATATGGGGGCTGTACGTAAAAGTGGACCGATATGGCCTATTTGCAATACCATCCGACCTACATCAATAACAACTACTTATGCCAAGTTTCAAGTCGATAGCTTGTTTAGTTCGGAAGTTAGCGTGATTTCAACAGAGGGACGGACGGGCGGACATGCTCAGATCGACTCAGAATTTGACCACGACCCAGAATATATATACTTTATGGGGTCTTAGAGCAATATTTCGATGTGTGCTTTACAACACATAGCACATAGGTACAGTTGTTGTTCTTCTAAATTCGTTGAATTTGGAAGGAATGCAGTTAAGAAGAGAAAGTACGGATCCACTCAAAAACGGAACTTCTAGGTCCAAACTACTGACCCCACTTTGTCAAAATTTTGCAAAAAAAATAAATTGTGGTGCCCATATCTAGATAATCGCACACGCACGCAAGCTTCACAAGTTCTATCCAGCAAAGGAAAAATCTAAATCGGTTCAAAATTGCAGAGTTGACAGCTGAAACAAAATTTCAAAATTGCAAACTTAGAGGAAAACACCTCAGCTTTCACACAAATAAAAAATTATGTTGATATCTTTATCCGTTCAAAAGTTCCAGAATTCTTTCCAAAAAAAGCTATTCGGATCCATTGGACACCTCTTAGTTACAACTGAACTTAGTGAAATCGTATTTACCCATATGTTGTGATATTCTCGAAATCGCAAATCGCAAAATTTTCGTTTGGCTACATTTTCCTCACCCTATCTCATGAATAAGAAGTTAATTTTGAAATTGGATTGATATCCGATAGTATAACATTATTTTGGTTATAAGAAAAATAAATTCTTGCTATTTGCGATTTGCGATTACGAATTTCGGAACATGGGGAATAAACTTATTTCCTTGTCCAAAAGTCGATAAACGTTTTAATGAAGTTGCTTTTATAGTTAAGTGATCTGACTTAAAAATGGGTATTATTGTTTGGCTAAGGTCTAATTGGCTTTAATAACAAAATTTCAAAATTATTGAAATTGTCTTTAAATGTGATGACTTTTTGTATCATGACCACAAATCTAAAAACCGTTCAAAAATAGGAGATGCCTTTCAAAACTTTAGTTTAAAGCGGTTTTTTAATACAAGTCGAGTAGGACTTTGGAAAAGTTGTAATTGAGATGTTTGTGAAGGACTTTGATGGTTAGGTTAAAGTGGCATTGTGATGGTACATCAAAAAATAACAGAGAAAATAGAAAATTTTAAATTTGTTTTCTAGTATCAAGTACGCAAAACTGAAATGTAGAAGCAAATTCGCATATTAAAGTTAACCATATTTCAATTTTCTGCTTCTTTGGCTCCAAATCAAAGGTTTTTTAGTGTACTTGTTATTAATCTTGCACTGTTAGAAAAATATGTTTTATATATGTTCCGATATAAACAAAATGTGTTTCGGGCACAATTTTTAAACACAATATATTTAAGGGCAAACATGTAATGTTCCTAAACTAACACAAAATGTTTGGGACACATATGTTAATATGTTAGAATATATTATGTTTGGGGCATGAATGTTTCATAAAAATAATATGTGTGAATGTAAACATATATAAATTTACAAATTTCGAGTAAACATATATATGTTGTGATACTTTATTCAGAGAGCGACAGAGAGAGAGAGAGAGAGAGAGAGAGTTAGTATAGAGAAATAAATAGAGATGGAAACCGGGAGGGTTGAATAAAAAGATATCAACATAACACAGCGAGAGAATGAAATGAGAGCAATTTCTGTGAAACCGCTTGTATGTTGTTTCGGAAAACTGTTTCATGATAAGGCCAAAAATTTAATATGCTTAAGTCTAAATATTATTTAATTTGAATATTAGAATGAGTATTCGGAATCAAGAGAATAGACATTTGAAAAACAACAGCATATTACAAAAAAAGATGCGAAGAACTCAAAAATTTCGTGGAAGTGAAAATTATGTGAGGGAATGAGCACAATCTTTTTTGAGGAATTCTTCCAAGCATATACTATTTTTGGACTCAAAATGCTTCCAAACATATAATATGCTCACATAAAACAAACATATTAATGTTTCGGCAGTATCCAATAATATATGTGCTTCCTGCAAAATATGTTTGGAACATATGTTAGAGAAGCGATTTTTCTTGAGGGTGTGGTCATATGGTATTGCAAATGGGCCATATCGGACTGCTTTTACGTATAGCCCTATCTAAATCGATCCCCCAGGATTTGACTTCTTGAGTCCCACGGAGGAAAAAATTTCATCCGATTCCATTTAAATTTGTTGTACGATTTCAGTATACGCCCTGCCATGAAAAAATTGGCCCACTTCGGTTCATAATCAAAGATGTTTCGGTAAAAAATTGTATATTTGGAACACAAATTGCTTTATTTCTAAGACGTTTTTTTACTTGGAATATAGCATTATTCCTACTTTAAGCCGAGCATTAATTTGAAATTTAAGTTGTAGTTAACACAATTTTAAAGGACTCCATTTTTAAATACTCCGCTTCTTTGGATCAGAATCAACACCAAAATCATTTGTCTAAAGACAAAATCTTTGGAAAGGGGTATGCTTGTTTCAGTGTACACTCCATTTGGACTGAGTGAAAACTAACAAGTATATAAAGCAGTAAGTTCGGCCGGGCCGAATCTGAAATACCCACCACCATGAATCAAATATTATAGTTTCCTGTGAAAATTTTAGGGGTATTTGGTGACAAGCAGATCAGTTCAACCAGACCACTTCCCGAAGATAAATTCAAAGAAGACTAGATCAGATTCTGGATTTATAAGAACCATATTTGTTTGAGTTTTAGAGGAATCATAAACATAGTGTGCAAGTGTGCAAGAAAATTAAATGAAAATGAAATAACGCCTTGATTTAAAATCTAATATCTGTAGATTTTTACCCCCATTATTTAAATGATTACCAGAAGTAAAATCTGGAAACTATAATTCAGTTTCAAGCAATTTTCATTATCAGTGCACATGGACCGATATTCACCATTTTCGGCACACCTCTTTATGTTCCTAAACTACTTCTAGATTTAAAATTTCATGCAAATTTGATAAAAACTATGATTTTTAAAAGCCCAAGAAGTAAAATCGGGAGATCAGTCTATTTGGGAGATAAACCAAAACATGGACCAATACACGCCATTTTCGGCTCTCATATTTGAGGTCATAAAATACCTGTAGATTTATCATTTCAGGCAAATTGGATAAAAACCACGGATTCTAGAAGCCTAAAAAATAAAATCAATTCTTGCACACCTATTTGTATTCCTAAAAACCTCCAGATTTTCGATTTCAGGCAAAGTGGACAACAATTACGGTTTCTAGAAGCCCAAGAAGTAATATCGGGAGATCGGTCTATCTGATGGCTATATCAAAACCTGGACCGATACTCACCAATTTAGCACACCTTTTTATGGTCCTAAACTACCTCTAGATTTCAAATTTCAACCAAATTGGATAATAACTTCGGATTCTAGAAGCCCAATAAGTAAAATCGGGAAATCGGTCTATATGGGGGCTACATAAAAACATGGTCCGATACCCATCATTTTCAGCACACCTCTTTAGGGTTTTAAAATACCTCTAGATTTCTAATTTCAGGCAAATTGGATAAAAGCTACAGATTTTAGACGCCCAAGAAGTAAAACCTGGAGATCGGTCTATATGGGGGCTATACCAAAACATGGACCGATACTCACCATTTTCGGCACTCCCTTTTATTGTTCTAAAATACCTCTAGATTTCCAATTTCAGGCAAATTGGATAATAACTACGGATTCTAGAAGCCCAAGAAGTAAAATCGGGAAATCGGTCTATATGGGGGCTATACCTAAACATCAACCGACAGTCACCATTTTTGGCACACCTCTTTATGGTGCTAAAATACCTCTAGATTTCCAATTTCAGGCGAATTGGATAGAAACTATCGATTCTAGAAGCCCTAGAAATATAATCGGGAGATCGGTCTATATGGGGGCTATACCAAAACATGGACCTATACTCACCATTTTTGGCACACCTCTTTGTGGTCATAAAATACCTCTAGATTTCCAATTTCAGATAAATTGGATAGAAACTAAGGTTTTTATAAGCCAAATACCCCAAATCGGGAGGTCGGTTTATATGGGGACTATATCAAAACTTGGACCGATATAGCCCATCTTCGAACTTGGCCTGCCTGCAGACAAAAGACGAGTTTGTGCAAAATTTCAGCACGATTGCTTCATTATTGAAGACTGTAGCGTGATTACAACAGACAGACAGACAGACAGACAGACGGACATCGTTATATCGTCTTAGAATTTCTCCCTGATCAAGAATATAAAGGGTGATTTGTTAAGAGCTTGATAACTTTTTTTTAAAAAAAAACGCATAAAATTTGCAAAATCTCATCGGTTCTTTATTTGAAACGTTAGATTGGTCCATTACATTTACTTTTTGAAGATAATTTCATTTAAATGTTGACCGCGGCTGCGTCTTAGGTGGTCCATTCGGAAAGTCCAATTTTGGGCAACTTTTTCGAGCATTTCGGCCGGAATAGCCCGAATTTCTTCGGAAATGTTGTCTTCCAAAGCTGGAATAGTTGCTGGCTTATTTCTGTAGACTTTAGACTTGACGTAGCCCCACAAAAAATAGTCTAAAGGCGTCAAATCGCATGATCTTGGTGGCCAACTTACCGGTCCATTTCTTGAGATGAATTGTTCTCCGAAGTTTTCCCTCAAAATGGCCATAGAATCGCGAGCTGTGTGGCATGTAGCGCCATCTTGTTGAAACCACATGTCAACCAAGTTCAGTTCTTCCATTTTTGGCAACAAAAAGTTTGTTAGCATCGAACGATAGCGATCGCCATTCACCGTAACGTTGCGTCCAACAGCATCTTTGAAAAAATACGGTCCAATGATTCCACCAGCGTACAAACCACACCAAACAGTGCATTTTTCGGGATGCATGGGCAGTTCTTGAACGGCTTCTGGTTGCTCTTCACTCCAAATGCGGCAATTTTGCTTATTTACGTAGCCATTCAACCAGAAATGAGCCTCATCGCTGAACAAAATTTGTCGATAAAAAAGCGGATTTTCTGCCACTGATTTTGGTAATAAAATTCAATGATTTGCAAGCGTTGCTCGTTAGTAAGTCTATTCATGATGAAATGTCAAAGCATACTGAGCATCTTTCTCTTTGACACCATGTCTGAAATCCCACGTGATCTGTCAAATACTAATGCATGAAAATCCTAACCTCAAAAGAATCACCCTTTATATACTTTATATAGTCGGAAATCGATATTTCGATGTGTTACAAACGGAATGACAAACTTATTATACCCCCGTCACCATTCTATGGTGGTGGGTATAAAAAGACAGTGTAAAGCAGTTTCAATAGTTATTATAAGGTCATTTCATTATAGAGTTATTCGGTTTTCTATAATTCACTATTATTTATTCATTATAATTTATAAATAAATCATTATAGTTTAAAAATATATTCACAATAATTTATAAATCTATTCCATGCTTTAAAAAATCGTTCTCATTCCAATGTTAATAGGTAGATCCTACACTGAAAAAACAGTGAACCCACCATTAAGAAAACTTTCGGTTAATTTTAGAAAATTTTGAATATTTGTAGAAAATTTTAACTAAACAGTATTACAAGCGTTGGCATCACGCCGATGTCCTAAAAATAAGTAAATACTTTTCGACAAATTCAAGAAAATTTATTAGACATAACTAAGTTTTTTCACTTGTTAAAGAAAATTTTGTAGTTTGAAGGAAAAACTTGGAGTTCAAAATTGCAAGAATGTCTTTAGTGACATACGAAGTTCATGATGGACGCATTTTTGGTAAAATTTACAAATTTAAAGAAATTCTGAACTATTTTGTGGAAGACACGAATTTAGTTAATCTTTATGTTTCATTTGAGTATATTTTTTTCCTTGATATTAGTTAATTTAACTAACGTACACAAAAAATTATTAGAGTAAAGGAAACTTCCTCCAAACATAATAATTCCATGAACTAAAATAAAGTTAAATTGGCTTTAGTGAAATAGAGAGTTCACTTTTTTTTGAGTGTAATAAACATTTGTAAATTAACCAATTGCATAGAAATGTTTCTAAATATGCATAGTCAATATTGAAATTTTTCCATTTACAGAACCTATCGAAGCCATATTCATCATCAGAAGCCAAGATGCTCCGCCACAAAATCAATTAAGTCAACAACTGAAAGAGAATATCATCAGGCAATCTGAGGAGCTGAGGCCGGACTATAGCATTAAAGTACAAATATTACATGAATTATTCAATTACCCTGGAGAGTGGACCTTACTGCACATAATACCACAGCTAATGTCCACAACAGCACCAATGACAAAGACGTTGATGACGACGACTAAGACAGCAACATCGGCCCGGACAAGTGAACAAATTAAGATTGGTGTAGAATTAATAACACATCTAACCAGATGGATTGTCTTTTGTGAAGAATCTACCAGTGTTAATGTACGGCTACTCATGCAAGGATTAACACTAGAGAATCATACACAGGTATGTTAGCAAAACACTGGGTGGGTGTAGGTGTGTGTGGTAGGTGGAGGTGGGTGGGGCTACCCAATTTAAAGGGGATGCATTTCGAAAATTGATGTATAATGTTTCTTTTCTCCACATGTTTCTGTGGCAGCCTTTGTTTTTGGGCCATCCATTGTATGATCGTGAACCGACTATAATACATCACTTTGCATTTTTCGAGAATCCCAAATGGTTTCCATATCCTATGTTGCGTGCCGGTGTCGTGTTTAGCATGCCTTTACTCAAAAGGTAGGTTTCCTTTCACTTCATGGAATGTGTGTATGAGTGAGTGTGAATGGTTTTGTACGTATGTGTGTTGTATTTCGATACATGGGTTGGTATCACAAGGTGGGTTGGTATGACAAATGTTTGCTAAAATGTACACAAATCAATGCACAGTGATTTGATGGTCAACTCGGAATCACATCCTGATGTCAATTAGCCCGAATATCCGTCCGTATATTGTCTGAAAGAAAAGAAAATTGTGTTTGAATAAAATTCCATTTTGAGTAAGAAGCTATACAAAATTCAATTATCAAGGTTTGAAATGCAATGTCTGGAAGCATTGCAAAAAGCGTGCCCGTTTCCAAAGATTTTGTGATTTGGTATTGATTCCGAGCCAAAAAAACGGGGAATTGAAGTAAGGATATATTTAAGACACAATTTTCTTTCAAATTTGAGTTTTGCGTGTTTGATTCTAGGAAACAAATTTTAATTTATTATACCCTCCACCATAGGATGGGGGGTATATTAACTTTGTCATTACGTTTGTAACACATCGAAATATTGCTCTAAGGCCCCATAAAGTATATGTATATATTCTGGGTCGTGGTGAAATTCTGAGTCGATCTGAGCATGTCCGTCCGTCCGTCTGTTGAAATCACGCTAACTTCCGAACGAAACAAGCTATCGACTTGAAACTTGGCACAAGTAGTTGTTATTGATGTAGGTCGGATGGTATTGCAAATGGGCCATATCGGTCCATAATTATATATAGCCCCCATATAAACCGATCCCCCGATTTGGCTTGCGGAGCCTCTAAGAGAAGCAAATTTCATCCGATCCGGCTGAAATTTGGTACATGGTGTTTGTATATGGTCTCTAACTACCATGCAAAAATTGGTCCACATCGGTCCATAATTATATATAGCCCCCATATAAACCGATCCCCCGATTTGGCTTGTGGAGCCTCTAAGAGAAGCAAATTTCATCCGATCCGGCTGAAATTTGGTACCTGGTGTTAGTATATGGTCCATGCAAAATTTGGTCCACATCGGTCCATAATTATATATAGCCCCCATATAAACCGATCACCAGATTTGACCTCCGGAGCCTCTTGGAAGACCAAAATTCATCTGATTCACTTGAAATTTGGTACGTGGTGTTAATATATGGCCTCAAACTCCCATGCAAAAGTTGGTCGATATCGGTCCATAATTATATATAGGCCCCATATAAACCGATCCCCAGATTTGACCTCCGGAGCCCCTTGGAAGAGCAAAATTCTTCCCATTCGGTTGAAATTTGGTACGTGATGTTAGTATATGGTATACAACAAGCATGCAGGAATTGGTTCCTATCAGTCCATAATTATATATAGCTCCCATATAAAGCGATCCCCAGATTTGACCTCCGGTGCCTTTTGGAGAAGCAAAATTCATCCGATCTGGTTGAAATTTGGTACGTGGTGGTAGTATATGATACTTAACAACCATGCCAAAAGTGGCCCATATCAGTCCATAACCATATAAACCGATCCCGAGATTTGGTTTGGAGCCTCTTGGAGGAGCAAATTTCATCCGAGTGAGTTGAAATTTGGTACATTGTGCTAGTATATGGCCGTTAACAACCATGCCTTACTAGGTCCATATCGGTCTATAGTTATATATATAGCCCTCAGATCCCCAATCACACAAAAATTGGTCCATATCAAGTTCATAATTGTATATAGCCCCCATATAAGCGACCCACATATTTCAATTCTGGCTCTCTACGTACCGTGCAAAAAGTCCATATCGATTCGTAATTATTTGTAGACTTCACTATACATAACTTTTGTTGTCTAATTATACCACGTATGGACTAACTCACAATTTTGAAAACGATGTTAAGAAGGTTTAAGATACCACAACCCAAGTAATTCGATTGTGAATGACAGTCTTTCGTAGAAGTTTCTACGCAACCCATGGTGGAGGGTACATAAGATTCGGCCTGGCCGAACTTACGGCCGTATATACTTGTTTAGTTTAATATATACCACGTATGGACTATGTAGTATATACTACGGTGTTGGGAAGTTTTAAGATACCTTGCCATCGGCTTCAGTCGAAATTTCTACGCAATCTATGGTGGAGGGTACCTAAGCTTCGGCCGGGCCGACCTTACGGCCGTATATACTTGTTTCTTCTTATAGGTAAGTACTATGTTCGCTTTTCTAGTTGAAACTTTCGTGGTTACTTTATTAAAACAGGTCAATATAAAAAAGATAAATTAACTCAATTGATGCGCAGTTTCTTGTTCCTCTGGATTTCGACAAGACTTTACAGGAATATGTTTGTTTTCATTTATAATTTTGAATATTTAAGGAAAAGTAATCGCGAAAATAAAGTGAATTTCAACTCGAAAACCGAACATAGTACCAACCTTATGCTATCACAGTCCTTTAAAAACGTGTTAACGAAAATTTCAATTTCCAAATTTAGACTCGACTCGAAGTAGGAATTATGCTATAATTGAAGTAAAAATCGTCTTTGAAATAAAGTGATGAAAAATTTAAAGACCATTTCACTAATTTTGAAGAATTTTTCAAAATTATTATAGACAAGTTGATCTTAGTCAAACAAAATTTTCTTTCATTTTAAGATAGCCATATTTAAGTCGAATCACTTAAGTGTAAGCACAAAACGACGTTATTGAAAAGTTGATCGTCTTTTGGACAAGAAAAAATATATATATTAGAGAATTGCATCAGTGAAAAATTTATGCTACGTAAAAAACGCATTCGTATTTTAAGGACACGAATCTTTGGCTAATGCAAAAAGACAAAAATTTAAATATAATTTCATTATTCAGAATTAAAGCCAAGTTGACTTTAGTCAAACAAAATTTTCTTTCTTGTCAAGACACCTAGTTTTAAGTCAAATCACTTTACTATAAGGGGAAAACAACTTAATTTTAAAGTTTATCGACTTTTGGGTAATGAAAAAAGCTTTATATCAGAGAAATACGTCTTCAATGGTAAGCAAAATTTGCATACTTGTTTTAACAACATGAAATTTTTGACTTCATGACAATATTTTTTTCGGTGTAGGGTTCAGATACACCTATGAAAAGGTCGTATGGGACAATTATGGAAGGGAATAATTTCCAGTTTTTACTCATTCACAATTGTCTTTGGCTTTGAACCAACAATGTATGTTTTAATGAGGCACAACCAATCAAGAAAGTATACGATCTTCGCAACAACCACTTTATCCATAACAACAATATTCTGGATTTGGTCACACTGTACATATTTCCGTTAAACGGTAGAAACTACTGTGCGTTAGAGCTGGTGTTTGGTGTACAAAAGCTATTGTAATTTATTTGTGTTTATTTTGCAATTTTTTTGTTGTTGTTTGTGATGGTGATGTTTTTGTTGTTGTTATGTTGGTAACACGTTGTTGCCATTAACTTTAACAGAAAAATCTGTTGCTGGTTTCCTTTTCCCTTGGTGTATGTGTGTGTATGTTTGTGGAATTTGGTATGTTGAAAGGCTAGTCAGAACTAGTGGCGATACGAATGTGCAAACATAAAAATCCCCTAAACGCCATAATTGTGCAAGGACAAAGTCCAAAGTCTCCGCAAACTTCGGGAATCGGTGATAAATACACAGAAAATTAATTTTCCATCATAACATTTTAAACATTTTTTAACCTATAAAGTTGGACAAAAAAAATTATATTGGGGACAAATTTTATATATTTACAGATATTTTCATTAAAATAAATTTTGTAAATGTTGTCCTAAAGATTTTCTTTGAAATTTTCGTTCTCCTTTGAAGATGAATGCATTCGAAATAAGGTCAAATGTCTTTATTGTAAAGAAAATTCGAATTTGGAAGAAATAGTCGTTCAAGTTCCTCTGTGTGTGTCGTCTTGATTATGGGAGACATTGGTCCAAATTTTGATCTAGAATGAATCAGATTTAAATATCAGTGGTTGAGATTCAGCTTTTGATGGCTGACAAAATAGCCTCCGTGGCGCCGAAAACTTTCCCTTCGGCTGATATTTTTCCCAGTAAGTGATTTTTTTTTTTTAAATTTATAAACAATGGGATCAAATTATGAAAATAGGAGGGTGAAGCAAGAGATCGTAGCTAAATTTGACGTTGTTTCGCTTGGACGAGTCAGATCTTCCTTCGTTAAATCAGCGCAAAACCAACGAAATACTGAGACATTGTAACGCTTCTCCAATAAATCGATGTGGAAAACACAATGCGAATTGTAGGAAATGGTTCCATTCTCTTTGAAGGTGACAGGACAGGAACTAGCCTTTTTGTGAGGCTTTTTGTCTCGTCACGAAATATAGAATGCCGTAATCGAAAAGTGGACTTCAAAATGCAATGTTAGCTTTTTCAACTTTGCTGAGATGATTAGGTAGATTATATGGCAACTTTATTTCACCAGCCATTTTGTTGGACGGATTACTGAAAAATGACGAACTCTTTTAGTAACTTAAAATCTCATCCAACTTTCTGCACCTTAGCATGATTATTGGAAGCTTTTAAATGATCCGAACAGACAAACGAAACTAAATAATTCGCGTAGTATTTTGCTCTTATCAAAAATATACAAAGCAAGAAAAAATATGATACCAAATTCATTTCTGTTGGAAAGCTTAGCACCTTCACCCGAATTTATGACTAGCGTAATTATACCCTGCGCCACACTGTGGAACAGGGTATTATAAGATAAGATAGGCACATGGTGTCTTTGGCAAAAATGCTCAGGGTGGGCTCCTGAGTCGATATAGCCATGTCCGTCTGTCCGTGAACACATTTTTGTAATCAAAGTATAGGTCGCAGTTTTTTTCCAATCGACTTCAAATTTGGCATAAGTATGTGTTTTGGCTCATAATAGAACCCTATAGATTTTGGAAGAAATCGGTTCAGATTTAGATATAGCACCCATATATATTTCGCCCGATATGGACTTATATGGCTCCAAAAGCCAGAGTTTTACCCTAATTTGCTTAAAATTTTGCACAAGAAGAACAATTAGTACTATAGTCAAGTGTGGCAAATTTTATTGAAATCGGTTCAGATTTAGATATAGCTCCAATATATATCTTTCGCCCGATATGGACTTATACGGTCCCAGAAGCCAGAGTTTTACCCCAATTTGGTTGAAATTTTGCACTAGGAGTACAATTAGTAGTGTAGTCAAGTGTGGCCACAGTGGCCAATCTTTTACTCCGATTTAATTGAAATTTTGCACAGGGAGTAGAATTAGCATTGTAGCTATGCGTTCTAAATTTGGTTGAAATCGGTTCAGATTTAGATATATCTCCCATATATAGCTTTCACCCGATTTACACTCATATGACCACAGAGTCCAATTTTTAACTCCGATTTAGTTAAAATTTTGCACAGAGAGTAGAATTAGCATTGTAGCTATGCGTGCCAAATTTTTTTGACACCGGAATCGGTCAAAATACCAACATTTTCTTTGTAAAATCGCCACTGCTTAGTCGAAAAGTTGTAAAAATGACACTAATTTTCCTAAACTTCTAATACATATATATCGAGCGATAAATCATTGTTATGAAGAAAATTCATAGATTTTTTTATAATTTGAATTTTGAATATAAACCGTTAATTTTGTTTTCTTTTGTCGTTAATTTGAAAAAAGTCGATTTGTCGAACGATACGTTTTATGTAAAATTTTGTTTTAATTCACGTCATTTCCGATTGCTATATGAATTACTTTTGTAGTAGCATTTTCGTTACCGGTTATTTTACGTATTTATGTATGTATGTATTAGTAATCCTGAATTTACAGGGATTCGCCAAAATTTTTAGCCGGATTTAAATAGAATTAAGTAAGTTTTTTTTATTACATTCTTTATATACTTTATGTAAAATCATTTTATTATTTTAGATAATAAAACTCCATTCTTTTGTGTTCGCTACACGCAGAGAAGGAATATGATCACCTCAACCATGTTTCGAGAGCAAAATGTTATTTTTGGACGGTTACCATGGAACATTTTTGTCGCAAAAATGGTGTTTTCTCGGCAAACATTTACATGGTTGCCGAAGTAAGCCATATGCTTTTTGAGAAAATAACATGGTTGCCGCAAACATGTTACATGTTCTCCGTCCAAAAATAACATTTTGCTCTCGAAACATGGTTGAGGTGATCATATTCCTTCTCTGAGTGTACGTGCGATTTCGTTAATTGACGTTTTTATTATAATTCATTTTTTTTTTTCAACGTGTTACAGCCGTAACACAACAGTTGCTGCCGCAACAATCATAAATAAACTTTTGCGAAGTTTCCTTAAAATTGATTCAGACAATTCAAGTGCAAGGTGTCTATTAATTCGTTAGATTCAAATATTCATAATTAAGCGAATTCATATTCATCTCATGAAAAACTAAAAATAAAATACAATAAATGAGTTTTTGTTGAACATGGTTCAACAGATTGAAATGTTTCCCATATTTTTTTACTAACATTGTATTCCATCCTAGTGCATTAGCCGACTTAAATTTTGAGTCTATAGATTTTGTAGAAGTCTATCAAATTCTGTCTACATCGAGTGATATTTAAATGTATGTATTTGCACGCAAAGAAAAAAAAACGTTTGGAAAACGTGTACCGAAAACGTTTTTCTTTTGTTAGAGTTTTTTTTTAATTGCTTCGAAAATTTTAAACTTTTATTACTAAAAAAATTCGCTTGTTACAAAATTTTTGTTTTTTTTTTCAATAAAAAAGTTATTTTTGAAACAACAACACAGTCCATTTCGTTTATATCAAACACTGTTCTTTTCTGACTTTAGGTATTTAATAAGACACATTTTACAGTTCAAATTTAATATACTACAATGTAATGTTGAACATTTTTTCGGAATCTTCCGAACATCTGGAATATGTGTAAAAAAAGCAAAAAAAATTTGGTCGAAGCAGGGATCGAACCCACCACCCTTGGCATGCAAGTCGGACGTAGCAACCACTGCTCCACGGTGCCAAACTAAATATTTGTTTCTGTTAAATAAACTTTGTTTATTCGGTTCGTTGTTATATTTGTATGCTATACAAATATAACTTATATGGATATTTATCTATTGATGACCATAACAGGTACATAGCTCAGTGGTTAGTGTGTTGGCTTACAAAGTGCATGGTCCGCGGTTCGATTCTCCGTCCAGGCGAAAGGTAAAAAAATTTTAAAAATTTATAAAATCGTATAATTTCTTCTACATTGTTGGTATTACTGGGAAAGGTGTTAAGAACTAAAAAACCTCGTAGATGTGAGGGAAAATGCAATTAGCAAGAAAACAATGTTTTTTTTTGTTGAGTTTGTCTTTCTGAAATTGTTTTTACATCCTGGAAAAGAATAAAGGTTTACCACAAAAATTATATGCTTTTCTTCCAAATACACTTCCTTACAGCGAAAAGCAAATGAGAAACGAACTTTGTTTGTCTAAAATTTCGTTTGGGAGGAAAGAATTATTTTTTTTTTACTTGTTTAATCTATTTAATTTTTTTCTTTTTTTTTATAAATATCGTTACTGAGAAATTACAACTATTTTTTCAGTGTATATACATTATACTGTGGAACGAAGAAATTCGATGTGTTACAAACAGAATTTCAAACTTATTGTATCACCCATCCTACGGGAAGGACACCTTAAAAACTGACTCACTACGATATTTTGATGTTTATCCCTGCAAACAATTTGAAGAATTTTAGAAGAACTTTCATTTTCACGAATTATAAGTTAATATTTTGCAAAGAGTTTTTATTAAGTGTGAGATTATGGCGTTAGCGAATAACTTATATTTGTTCTTACACAGAAAAAAACTCGTGCACAATGCGTTTATAAACTGGTATACTTTTTAAATACAATCTACAAAACTACACCCCTCGCAGAGGAAATAATTAACTAAAAGTAATTAAAACATCATTAGTTTTCTTCTGCTTTGAATTTAAAAGCATTGAATTTATGTGCACAACCATTAACCTTTGCACCCACGTTTAGTTCATAAATTTTTTGAAACATTCTTAGAATAAGGAGAATTTCATTAAAAAAAAAAAGTATATACGGCCGTTAGTTCGGCCATGCCGAATCTTAACTACCCTCCGCCATGGATTGCGTAGAAACTTCTACTAAAGGCTGTAATCCACAATCGATGGCAAGGTATATTAAAACTTCTAAGTTGAATACAAAGAAGTTCAAATACAAATTCATAGTAGTAATAATTGATTGTCCGATAGTAGTTCAATTTTGTGGATAAATTTGGATCGATATGGCCCAATCTTTGCATGGTTTTTACAGGCCATATACTAACACCACGTACCAAATTTCAACCGGATCGGATGATCGTTTCGTTCGGAAGTTAGCGTGATTCAACAAAAACATTGCTAGTTTTTTTGTTTATTTTCTTACGCTTAAAAGCGTTTTCCTTATACCGAATGTAAATTTTGATCAACGGTTCGTTATTTAGAATTCTCATTTTTAAAAATTTGGTCATTCGTTAAATTGGATTTTCGCTAAATGGGGTATTCGTTGAACAGAGCTTCGACTGTATTTAAAAAATCCTTCGAGTGAATTAACGCATGGCTAAAATTACAGAAGAAACTTTTGCGAAAGTCGATCTATTTCATATGAACTTCTTCCATATGAAATAATCTAATTTTGGAAGATTTGCGATCCGGACTCAATTGCTGATGACGGGAGAAACGATTTCAAATGTACGCCGTAAACAAAATATTGCTTGTGATGAATTTATTGAAACTCTTCTGTGAAAGAAAAGGTTTGCGGGGATATTTGATGCGTAGCAGCAACATTTCAAACAGATTCTTAACATATACTTGAAATGGGTTGGTGTGTTTGTTTAGGCTTTGATGTGTGTGTGTGTGTGTGTGAGTTTGTTCTCCATACCTATTTGCTCTTTAACACATTATAACCTCGTTTAGATTTACGCTCTCCTCACTGTCTCTTTTCTCGTTCACCTCAAATGCTTTATTTTCCTTACCTTTTCTTCTATTTACTCTTCAAATAATTCCTGTGCATGGATGTGGTCGCATTAGCATTGCCGACATATTCAGCAGCCACAACAAACATCTAAAACAGCAGCCACTGCTACGTTCGGAATTTAGTATTGATGCGGCACATGAGCTGGCTCGTTTCATTTATGATAATGTCCAAATATCAATGACAACAGAAGCATCAGCAACAAGCACTACAACATCTCTTCCGGTAAAAGCAACCTCATCCGCAACGCCATCACTAAATGATAGCGAAAGTCCTGATGTCAACGTTTATGACAATGTGAGTGCGAGCAGCAGTGATACAGGAGCCACAAAGGGCCACACAAAAGACCACATTCACACAAGGACTTCTGCTAGCACTCAACATAGGAGACACAAAAAAGAATCCACCATAGATGCTGACAACACGGAGGATTACGATAAGCAGGCTGGGTCACACTCTGATTTCCGGCATACTAATGAAATTTTTGATGGTGGATCTATGAAGCAGGCATCGGCATCGGCATCATCATCATCATCAAACCTGAAACAAACCAAGAAAATAATATTGAAGAAAGCTTCATATATTTGCCCTGAGGCCTCCCGGGAATATGGCGATACAAAGAAAACAAATATAGCCTGTGCCATGTATGCAACACAAGAAGTCACTGCGTCAGCATCGCCCGTATCATGTGTAAGTATGGTTCGTGATAGGAATATGGTCCTAAAGAAATGTAAGCACTGCAAAGGGTGCACATAAAAAACAGTTGACGAGGTAAATGGAAAACATAATTATTACAACAACAAAAAAGGACAACCATTACAAAGTATTCCAAACATTTTTAATATTGGGAAAGGGTGGTACTTTTAGATGCCTAAAGCATCTTCAAAATGTAACTTTAATTTGTGTGATGACATTAGTGGAAATTAGGAATTATAACCGGGAATCAAACTCGCAACTTTTCACATTGTTCGTTTTTTTTGAAAATTCATATTAATCAAATATTTGCTTAGCGATCATTGGAAATCTAATTTTTAAAGTAATGGAGACACATTTTGTATAATTTTTCGTTATTCTTTTGAGTGGGTTATTACACGGATAGAAAAATATGTTGCAAAAATGCAAAATGCAAAAATATAAAGTTCCTAAATTAGATTTAATTATACAATTATTTTTCGAGCTTTATGGACAGATATAGATTAAGGAACATGGTTAATAGAGCCATTGAAAAGAAAACGCCAGATACAAATCTATACACGCCTGGACTGTACATGTTTCGGTAGTTGACTGTAGAAACAATAAGCATTGTTCGACTGTTCACCACTTAGGTGAATTCTAACAAATTAGCTTTCTAAAAATAAATTTCGTGTTGTTGCATTACTATGTAACAAAACGAAATAAAAATAAGATTAACGGACTTGTAAGTTATATGAAAAGATGATGTACAGTGGGAGAAAAAGATGATTCAATTTGTAAGAGGAAAATTCCCAAATGTTTTCTCCATAAGGAGTAAGCATAAAGGGCCTAAAATTGAGTTATCTCTCCCAGCCAGATCTATACTAAAGGCTGTGGAAAGGTTCATTCGCCCGAACCGAAACATGTACAGTCCAGACGTGTATAGATTTGTATCTGGCGTTTTCTTTTCAATGGTTCTATTAACCATGTTCCTTAATCTATAGCTGTCCATAAAGCTCGAAAAATAATTGTATAATTAGATATAATGCATTTGGACGTCAATTGCCTGTTTCGATATCAGGCTAACATGAAATATAAGTTCCTAAATTAGAATCAAATGTTTGCGACACATATAGGGTTGACAGATGATGGTTGCCGAAATCCGGGAGTTTGCGGCGTACATTCCTGGATTTGTCGGGACAAAAAAAACAGTCACATTTGAGTTTCACTTGCATATAAAAAGTTGTTTTATAGTTATACACTAGGGTAAGTGCAGCAAATGTGGTATACCCATTTGTTTTTCGATAGCCAAATTTTTTGTTTTTGTCCAACGAGGCTAAGATTTTACCACATTCATCCCAAAATTCATAAAGTGAAAATATACCTTCACACAAAACGATTAAGAACCTCCCAAAAAACATTCGAGTACAGGTAAATGTGATTTTTTTCAACTGACACAAAGAACATTCTCTGACAGCCACAATATGTTCAACTTGGTTTAGTTATTCGTATGTTTTTAGATAGAGAAAAAAGCTACTATACCACATTACCAGCCTGTACCACATTTGCTGCACTTACTCTAATAGAAAAAATTGGGTTCCATAAACGTGAACGGACGGTGACAAAATGAAACGGACACGTTCACAAAAAATCAAAACGGAATGTTCACGGAAATCTTTTTTTTTTTTTTTAATTTTGTTTATAAATTCGTAACTATTACGTTTTCAGATCATGAACGCTGGTTTTTGTTTTAGCAACGCATGTTATCATTTTTACGTTGTCAAATTGACCCCGTCCGTTCTCAGTTTGAAAACACATGTGTGTTGATTCACTTTCATGAACGGATCGTTTTGAAATCATTTTTTCTATGGGTGTAAAGTCCGCCATTGCCTACAGGCTGGAAAATTCCTTAACTGTTATATTGGAGCCTCTTTCTCCTATGATGTTATATCAAACATGGGAGCCACCGTGGTGCAATGGTTAGCATGCCCGCCTTGCATACACAAGATCGTGGGTTCGATTCCTGCTACGACCGAACACCAAAAAGTTTTTCAGCGGTGGATTATCCCACCTCAGTAATGCTGGTGACATTTCTGAGAGTTTCAAAGCTTCTCTAAGTGGTTTCACTGGAATGTGGAACGCCGTTCGGACTCGGCTATAAAAAGGTGGTCCCTTCACATTGAGCTTAACATGGAATCGGGCAGCACTCAGTGATAAGAGAGAAGTTCACCACTGTGGTATCACAATGGACTGAATAGTCCAAGTGAGCCTGATACATCGGGCTGCCACATAACCTAACCTAACCTATATCAAACATCGATACTTTCACAAATCGATGCCCTCATTCCATAGTACGCTAAGTTGACTTAGCATGTTTTGATAGAGTTCGCTGTTTTTTATTCGGATTGATGTGAATTGCATCCTTTCAAAAGTTCGAATTTATAAAAGTTATGGTTAATATTGCACTTAGTCTGTGTCTAATGTTTTAAAAAGTGTCCAATTCAAAAAGGGCAAAAAGCTTTGTTGTCGTCTTTAAATTTGTGGTTTTGTGTCTTGATTACAAAGCAAAAACATAGAATAATTTCTACTTGTATATCTTTTCTAGAAAATGGGAAAATTTAAATATATGCGTTGTGTAATTGAAATTTCGAGATTTGGACAAATTCCGAGATTTTTGACAAATTTCTGGTGACGAAATTCCGGGACAATCCAGGCGAATCCCGGCCATCTGGCAAACCTAGACACATATGGTAATATGTTACACTATATTATGTTTGAGATGTCATTTTTTAATAAAATGAGAGTCAATTTTTAATAAATAAAAGTGGATGTAAACATATATTTATTTAGAAATTTCGAGTATATATGTATATGTATGTTGCGATATCTTATTCAAAGAGCGAGAAACAAACAATTGGTGGTTATTGTGAAACTGTTTCTATGTTGTTTCAGAAAATTTTGTTAAATATTTGTTTTAAATAGTAATATTGAATCAAATAAATTTTTAATTGAATATACAGTCAGCAAAAAAAGTAGTACACCAATTAATGTGAAATAAATTGTGAAATGATATGGAAAATATGAAGTAAATATATATGTAATATACCTTATGGAAAAAAAACGAAGATTTTGACCTTCCGAGCCAAAGATGCGGCTTCTTTAAAATAAAGATAAATCTAGGATCAATAAAATTAAAATTGGATACAGATCTCATTTGTCGAATTTGTATACTCTGTTTGCGATATATTATTAAAGGTATTCATGTATAAACAAATTCCAGTTTCAAAATCCAAATTATGCCAAGTACTTCAAAGTAAAAACTGTTTTCTTAATGCTAAAAAAAAACTTTAAACCAAAGATGCAAATCCTTAAAATAAGTCTTAGCCTATATTTGAAGCGTTTTTATCTTAAATTTAAAAATTCAATGTCAGTTGAGTTAAAGACGATTTCTTTAAATTAAAAATGTTTTTCTTTATTTTAAGGAACATTTGCCTTACTTCAAAGATCTACAACTTAAACAGAGGGACGCACAATTTCAAGATTTGTGTCCTAAATTTAATGAAAAAAATTTTTGATGCGAGGATTATAAACTTTCTTTTAATTAAAAAGTCATTATTTTAAAGAATTTTGTCCTTAGCATTGCGTAAATTTCAAGTCCTAAAATTTAAGTTGCATAATCTTCCATATTAGGTCAATATTCTTTTCAGTGTACTGTTAACCAAATAGATGGAAATGTGACGGAATGCAAATATCCGTCCTCACATTTCTTGAAGGAAATATCACACCGGAAACCTCACATTTCTTGAATGAAATATACGCACAATGTATAATTTAAATATTTTGAAGAATAATGTGCCAAAAAACATGGGATGGTTTTGTGTTTGTCCAAGATAATGACCTCAAGCATTCGTCCCATATTCTTAAAGAATACTTGATATACAACACCAAACAAGTATTACTTCACCCTCCGCAGGGCCCGAACTTGAATCCACCTCAACACCTCAATTTTTTAACACAATATTTTTAAGTGCAAGCATACATGTTTGGGACATATATGTTAATATGTTAGAACATATTATGTTTGGGATATAAAATGTTTGTAAACTAATGGAGAATATTATATCTGATATTTTGGTTCATCAAGTCTCCTCTTTTCTATCACCCAAACAACATAGTTTCCGTAAATCTTGTTCAACCATAACAAATGTCTTGGAACTGACTACAATGATTAATGAAGGCTTTAGAGATCGTTTACAGACTGATGTCGTTTATACTGATTATAGTAAAGCGTTTGACAAAGTAAATCACTCCCTACTACTGTACAAATTACATCGCATGGGTTTCAGTAACTTAATGGTATCCTGATTTGAAAGTTATCTGACAAATCGCACTCAATGTTTAGTATTTGATAGCATTATTTCGGAATCGATACATGTGCCTTCTGGTGTTCCTCAAGGCAGTCATCTTGGACCTTTATTGTTCTGTTTATTTATAAATGACCTTCCATCAGCAATTCGATTTGGTAATACACTTATGTATGCTGACGATGTTAAAATTATGAAAATTATCCGGAATAGTAATGACCAAGCATTACTTCAATCTGATCTAAATAGCATGTACAACTGGTGTTCTCTAAATATGATGGAACTGAACATAAGAAAATGCAAACACATCTCTTTTTACAGATTGAACCACGTTGATACAAATTACTATATTAATAACGACATGCTTCAAACTGTTGAATCCTTTAAGGATCTCGGAATACTGTTGGATCGGAGACTAGATTTTAGATCTCACATATCTATGACCGTCAATAAATCATATGGATCAATTGGATTTGTCAAACACTGGAGTAAGGAGTTTGCTGATCCATTTGTAACAAGGAATCTGTACACTTCACTTGTACGTCCAATCTTTGAATATGGATCTGTAATATGGCACCCACAGTATCAAATTCATTTGAACCGTGTTGAATCTGTACAAAAGCAATTTCTACTGTTGTTTACGTCGGAACAACTGGACTCCTTAAACCATGCCATCTTACAAGGAAAGACTTTGCCATCTTACAAGGAAAAACTTGTAAAATTGCCTAAACTGAAAAGTAGACGTACTATGCTGAATATCTGTTTTATGGTTGATGTTATTAATGGTAGATTTAAATCTGAGTGAACTGCTTCGCATTCAGTTCTTTCGAACAAACTTTGAAAATCACGATCCTGTTCGCCGATTATGTGAAGAGTTTAATAAATACTATAAATATTTGGATCTTTCAGAAGATAAATATAATATAAAAAGAAATATAACACTATTATTAAATACTTAGGCATACAATACCTTTTGTAAATATTGTAGTATAGCATTGTTAGTCTATAAGGATTTCTCCATAGATGAATAATAAAAAAATAATATGCTTGGATGCAAACATATATTAATTTAGAAATAACCTATAAACATATATGTGTGTAGAAAGAGAGACCTAGAGAGAATGCTGCAAGTAAAATAATGGAAATAACCAATTGGCGCCTTAAAAATATATATACACGAAGAAAATTTCATCAAATTTTTTTTTTCTACCAGTGTATGCCTAAGGTGAAACATAACATGTTTGACAATATTTTGTTTGCACAAATCCTGAAAGTATATATGCTTGAAGCAAAATGTGTTTGGGGTATATGTTACAGAATCGATTTTTGTTTTTGAGTATGTGGGCATATATCAAAACAAAGCTGATGAACTTTAACATTCTAGCGAAGAAACTCTCATAAACATCCTTATTGATATATGGAACGGAATTCACATATATTTGACGAAAACCATAGCCAACTCAATGCCAAAGAGTCTTGACGCTGTAAACTATGCTAAAGGATACCATACAAAATATTAAAAACTAGTAATATTTTATATTTAAACAAATAATTTTCATTTATTTTTGGTGTACAAGTTTTTTTGCTATGCGAAATTAACATTTTTTTGTTCTTTTTATTTTGTCCCCTAAACCGAAATAAAACTGAATTAATTTTCTGTTTGTGGCTGGGATCTCAAGCTTTAAATTAAGGTATAATACCATACATACATATTTTCCATATCGTTTTACAATTTATTTCACATTGATTGGTGTACAAGTTTTTTCCTGACTGTATGTGTTTGAAAATTCAATTATAAGTTTAAATGGAAATTTTTTGGAGATATTTTTTCTGTTGCGACAAATTGGGAGAAAATGATTCCAAACATATATTATTTTTAGGGACAATTTGCTTCCAAACATATTATATGTTCACATTTTTTGAGGGTGTATGAGTACATAAGAAAAAAACAAAAACATAAATGTTGTACTGAAAAATACAAAAATTTATGTTGTGTCAAAATGGAAGGTTATTTATGAGCATATCTTTAATTATCGATCTTAGGTTATTGTTAACCCTTTCACTACCGATGTCCAGTTAGAAGGACATTCGAAAAAGACACCAAATTCTATTTTCCCACTTAGTTTCGATTTATTTCTCGATGTTATTTTAAAGTAGAGGCCTTAGTCTAAATAAGCTATAAATATTTTCCATATTGGTGAGCACTAAAATATATTTGTATAAACTTTTTTAACAACAAACGAAAAATACGAAAATTTGAGACAATTTTTCTTTTGTATGTTTCTAGTAAATGGACATTTATACAAAAACTATAGCTGATACTTTTACGGTTTCCTTTTTGTATTCTCACACTGTGAAAGTTATTATAGGCCAAATAGGGCTTATTTTTGTAAGGCCATTTGGTCACAATTCAAGAAGCAAGTTTTCAGAAAAAGCTCATATAGCTCTTGAAGTAATTGAGGTAGGTTCTCAAAATGACAATTTTTGTTCTACATGATGTTAGTACAAGTGAAAACAGAAGAAAAATTAAAGTTTGTAATATTAGGTTTATTTCGGTAGTGAAAGGGTTAACAAAATAGCCTTCGTAATAGGACAACGCCTCGACTTCAAATAAAAACCAATAGAAAGCTTTTAAATAACATAAACATTTCTCATCAAAACTCGTCTTAAGCGGATTCTTTAGAAAATCACAGATATGTCCTCAATAATGTGAGCATTGTTAATGGTTATAAGCTGACAACTGATGTAACACTGCAGAGAATTCAAATGGTAAATTTTTCACTTATATCTCAGTAATCCACAAAGAAAAAAATATCACCAAAATATTTCCAATTAAAAAGTTAATTGAAGTTGAACATTTTTTCAATTAATTGATACAATTAACTTTTTAATCATGATAGAAACATTAAGTTAATTAAGTCAGTGATTGAAATTTTTAAAATGTTTAATTAAAAAATTAATTGATACAATTAACTTTTTAATCAAATTCGGAAGACTAATTCAGTTAAAAAAAGTGCTGATTTTTTTTTGTTTTTTACTTTTTTAATTAAAAATGTATTTCAAACAATCATTTGTTAATCCAAATAAAAATTCTAAGCCAATCTAACTAAGTAAATAAAAATAGTTACATTTTTTAATTAATAAATTAATTGCGTTTTGCAATCAACATCAATTAAATTTTTAATTGAATCAATTACAAAATTAATTGAATTTTGCTGAAAAAATCAATTAATTTTTTAATCAAGATTTTTTTCTATGCCCAATTAAAACTGTGATTGATACTATCATTTTCGTGATTGAAGACATTTCAATTAAAAAATTAATTGGATCAATTAATTTGATGATTGAATCAGAGAAAAAATTTTTTGTGTGCACATATTCTTTCAGATTCCAGCTAAAAGGACTCAGATCTATTTTGCCGTTAAGACCTGTTCTAAATATCACCATGAACGTTTACCCATTTTAAAAAGTACATGGGCACCGTACACAAAACACATCAAATACTTTAGTGATATTGAAGGTAATTACAAAATCATTGCGTAGAATTAAAATTAATAAATTTAAAATTAATATAACATACATATATTATTAACATTAATATGAATGTATCTATACGCTTCTAGTATACTTGAAAAATGTTTTTCTTTTGTTTTCCATTTAAGATCCTAGCATACCGACGGTAAATACCGGCATAGCAAATGTTGAAATGGGACATTGTGCGAAAACACTACAAATTTTGAAAATGGCATTGAGGGACATAGACTATCACAACAATTTGAGATCCTATGGCCACAATAGTTTTTATCAATCGCGCAATAAGGATGACCACAAAGATTTCCAAATCCAATGGCTTGTTCTTACGGATGACGATACTTTATTAAGGTAATCGCAATAATGTCAAAAGAAAACACAGAAAAGCATGGAATTACACATAACAATACCATCGTCAATGAATACAATGTTCTGCATGTGACGGGAGTTGTGTAAAGGAAGAGATTATGCTCCATTTTCATACGAACACAGTGATCAACACCCGCAATGAATTTACAGAAATGACATGTGTACTGAGATGTAATTTGTTTAATACTCGTAATGTCCGCTGACTTGCTCTGAAATATCAAAGAAATTGTAACGTGGTTTTGTCAACGGCCAAGGTAAACTTTGTCGCCTGCACGATCTCCATAAGAATTAATGGATCCTTTCGGAATATGAACACCAACGTTTATCTCTGTCGAGTGAAATATTCAACAATTTATTGATAGACTCTATTTATAATCTACTTGAATGATATACGACAGTTTCTGTCTATTTTGGTCAGGAACTGACTGCGGTTATATTGTCGGGTGTTGGTTGGTTTCCAGATGATCTGTAATTGGTGAGAAATCTCGTCTCGATTTGTAGTACATGGGGAACATAGGTTAGCTTAGGTTAGGTATAGTGGCAGCCCGATATTTCAGGCTCACTTAGACTATTCGTTGACCGATAAATCGTGTATTCGAGAGCTGATGAGCTTTTCGGTTTTCAGATGACATTGTGTGACTACACTTCGTTGTTGATATTGCCTCGGAGATGGCTAGTACAAAACAAGTAAGGAAAGTCTAAAGTCGAGCGGGGCCGGCTATATTATACCCTGCACCACTTTGTAGATCTAAATTTTCGAAACCATATCGGGCGAAAGCTATATATGGGAGATATATCTAAATCTGAACCGATATCAACCAAATTTGGTACGCATAGCTACAATGCTAATTCTCCTTCCTGTGCAAAATTTCAACTAAATCGGAGTAAAAGATTGGCCACTGTGGACGTATGAGTGTAAATCAGGCGAACGGTATATATGGGAGCTACATCTAAATCTGAACCGATTTCAATAAAATTTGGCACACTTGACTACACTACTAATTGTACTTCTAGTGCAAAATTTTAAGCAAATTAGGGTAAAACTCTGGCTTCTGGGGCCATATAAGTCCATATCGAACGAAATATATATATGGGAGCTATATCTAAATCTGAACCGATTTCTTCCAAAATAGGGATCTATTCTGAGCCAAAACACACACTTGTGCCAAATTTGAAGTCGATTGGAATAAAACTGCGACCTAGACTTTGATTACAAAAATGTGTTCACGGACAGACGGACATCGCTATATAGACTCAAGAACCCACCCTGAGCATTTTTGCCAAAGACACCATGTGTCTACACTGAAAAAAATATTGTCGTGAGGTCAAAGATTTCATGTCTTTAAAATACGAATGCAAAGTTTGCTTAGCATAGAAGACGCATTTCTCTAATATAAAGTTTTTTTCCTTGTCCAAAAGTCGATAAACTTTTCTATGAAGTCGTAATGTCCTTACAGTTAAGTGATTTGACTTAAAAATGGGTATCATAACATGAAAGAAAAAATGTTTGGGCAAAGGTCAAGTTGACTTTAATAATTCAGAAAAATTCTTTAAATTTAATGAAATTGTCTTTAAATTTGTTGTCTTTTTACATTTTGACTATAAAGCAAAAAATCGTTCAAATATAGGACATGTTTTTCAAAACTTTATTTTAAAGAAGTTTTTTACTTGAAACATAGCATAATTTCTACTGGAAGTCGAGTCTTAATTTAGAAAATAAAGTTGTCGTTAACTCGTTTTAAAGGTCTTTGTTAGCATATGAAGTAAAAAAGATGAGAAAGCGAAAAATTAAAATTTGCTTCCCAGAAGCAAGTACACAAAACCCAAATTTAAAAGAGAATTGTGTCTTAAAAGTATCCTTACTTGTATTCTCCGCTTCTTTGGCTCGGAATCAATACCAAATTTTTTAAAGGAAAGACAAAATCTTTGGAACCGGGCATGCTTTTTTTCAGTGTATCTCGTCTCCTTCCGGGTGTTGCAAACATATTCACTAACTTATAATACCCTGTTCCACAGTGTGGCGCAGGGTATAAAAAATCCCATATATCTTCAATCATATATATTTTCAGAATTTGTTCAAACAAAATTTGTTTGAAGATTTTGTTTTCAGAATTTGTTCAAACAAAAAATTTTTTGTAATGTGCAAGCATATCGTTTTTTATACCCTAAACC
This sequence comes from Haematobia irritans, assembly GCF_050003625.1. Taxonomy (NCBI): domain Eukaryota; kingdom Metazoa; phylum Arthropoda; class Insecta; order Diptera; family Muscidae; genus Haematobia; species Haematobia irritans. The sequence continues at coordinate 70,489,580 of NC_134398.1, read as the reverse complement.
ACATAGTGGTCAGGGTATAATAAGTTTGATCGGCCAAAAAATGTGCCTACCAGAAATATTGATTTTAGACCCCATAAAATATATACCGATCGACTCAGAATCACCTCCTGAGTCGATCTAGCGCTTGGTGTCCGTCCGTCTGTCCATGTATTTGTTGTTCACAGGATTCCGGTCGCAATTATTAACCGATTTTGATGAAATTTGGTACAGGGAGGTTTTTGGGCACAAGGACGAACGCTATTGAATTTGGAAGAAATCGGATCAAATTTAGATATAGCTCCCATATATATGTATCGCCCGATTTCGACAAATGGGGTCACTTTGCGCTTTTTTCAAACGGATCGTCACCAAATTTGGCAAAAGGTAATCTTTTCCATCGCCCTTCAAGTCTGCAAAATTTCATGTAAATCGGTTCAGATTTAGATATAGCTCTCATATATATGTATCGCCCGATTTTCCCAAATTTGGCCACAAAACCTTTATTTATCAACCGATCTTACTCAAAGTTGGCTAAATATAATTTTCTATAGCACTAACTATATGTGCAAAAAATCATCGAAATCAGTTCAGATTTAGCTATAGCTCCCATATATATGTACCGCCCGATTTTTCAAAATTTGGCCATAAAACCCTTATTTATCAACCGATCTTACCCAAATTTGGCTAAATGTAGTCTACTATAGCACTAACTATATGTGCAAAAAATCATCGAAATCGGTTCAGATTTAGATATAGCTTCCCTATATATGTATAGCCCGATTTTCCCAAATTTGGCCATAGAACCCTTATTTATTAACCGATCTTAATTAAATTTGGCTAGATCTAGTCCTCTATAGTACTAACTATATGTGCAAAATTTCATCGAAATCGGTTCAGATGTAGATATAGCTCCCATATATGTATCACCCGATTTTGAAAAATTCGCCCCTAATAACCTTATGTTTGACCATACAGGCCTCATTTCTTAACTGATCATACTCAAATCTTGCACAAGGTAACCTTTTGTGGTATTAATCAAACCCGCAAAATATTATGCAAATTGGTTCAGATTTAGATATAGCTTCCATATATATGTATTGCTCGATTTTCCCAAATTTGGCCATAGTACTCTTATTTATTAACCAATGTTACTCAAACTTCAAATTTTGATGTACTAGCCGATCGTACTTATACGTACTTGTAGCTCTTACATAAGAATATTGCTCGATTTTTACAAATTTGGATTTATTACGCACACTAATTGAACGATTTTCTCTTTTTATACCCTCCACCATAGGATGGGGGGTATATTAACTTTGTCATTCCGTTTGTAACACATCGAAATATTGCTCTAAGACCCCATAAAGTATATATATTCTGGGTCGTGGTGAAATTCTGAGTCGATCTGAGCATGTCCGTCCGTCTGTTGAAATCACGCTAACTTCCGAACGAAACAAGCTATCGACTTGAAACTTGGCACAAGTAGTTGTTATTGATGTAGGTCGGATGGTATTGCAAATGGGCCATATCGGTCCACTTTTACGTATAGCCCCCATATAAACGGACCCCCAAATTTGGCTTGCGAGGCCTCTAAGAGAAGCAAATTTCATCCGATCCGGCTGAAATTTGGTACATAGTGTTAGTATATGGTCTCTAACAACCATGCAAAAATTGGTCCACATCGGTCCATAATTATATATAGCCCCCATATAAACCGATCCCCCGATTTGGCTTGCGAGGCCTCTAAGATAAGCAAATTTCATCCGATCCGGCTGAAATTTGGTATATAGTGTTAGTATATGGTCTCTAACAACCATGCAAAAATTGGTCCACATCGGTCCATAATTATGTATAGCCTCCATATAAACCGATCCCCCGATTTGGCTTGCGAGGCATCTAAGAGAAGCAAATTTCATCCGATCCGGCTGAAATTTGGTGCATGGTGTTAGTATATGGTCTCTAACAACCATGCAAAAATTGGTCCACATCGGTTCATAAGTATATATAGCCCCCATATAAACCGATCCCCCGATTTGGATTTGGGACATGGTGTTAGTATATGGTATCCAACAACCATGCAAAAATTGGTCCGCATCGGTCCATAATTATATATAGCCCCCATATAAACCGATCCCCCGATTTGGTTTGCGAGGCCTCTAAGAGAAGCGAGTTTCATCCGATCCGGCTGAAATTTGGTGCATGGTGTTAGTATATGGTCTCTAACAACCATGCAAAAATTGGTCCACATCGGTTCATAAGTATATATAGCCCCCATATAAACCGATCCCCCGATTTGGATTGCGAGGCCTCTAAGAGAAGCGAGTTTCATCCGATCCGGCTGAAATTTGGTACATGGTGTTAGTATATAGTCTCTAACAACCATGAAAAATTGGTCCACATCGGTCCATAATTATATATAGCCCCCATATAAACCGATCACCAGATTTGACCTCCGGAGCCTCTTGGAAGACCAAAATTCATCTGATTCAGTTGAAATTTGGTACGTGGTGTTAATATATGGCCTCAAACTCCCATGCAAAAATTGGTCGAAATCGGTCCATAATTATATATAGCCCCCATATAAACCGATCCCCAGATTTGATCTCCGGAGCCCCTTGGAAGAGAAAAATTCATCCGATTCGGTTGAAATTTGGTACGTGATGTTAGTATATGGTATCTAACAACCATGCAGGAATTAGTTCATATCAGCCCATAATTATATATAGCACCCATATAAACCGATCCCCAGATTTGACCTCCGGTGCCTTTTGGAAAAGCAAAATTCATCCGATCTGGTTGAAATTTTGTACGTGGTGGTAGTATATGATATTTAACAACCATGCCAAAAGTGGTCCATATCAGTCCATAATCATATATAGCCCCCATATAAACCGATCCCGAGATTTGGTTTTGGAGCCTTTTGGAGGAGCAAATTTCATCCGAGTCAGTTGAAATTTGGTACATTGTGCTAGTATTTATATGACCGTTAACAACCATGCCTCACTAGGTCCATATCTATATAGTTATATATAGCCCTCAGATAAATCGATCCCCAATCACACAACAATTAGTCCATCAATATCATCAATCAAGAATAATTGTATATAGTCCCCATATAAGCAACCCCCATATTTCAATTCTGGCTCCCTACGTACCGTGCAATAGCCCATATCGATTCGTAATTATTTGTAGACTTATCTACACATACTTTTTATTTTGTCTAATGTATACCACGTATGGACTAACTCACAATTTAGAAAACGATTTAAGATACCACAACCCACACCCAGAGAAGGAATATGACCACCTCAAACCTGTTTTAAGAGCAAAATGTTATTTTTGGGTGGTGACCATGTAACATGGTTTTCGCAACCGTGTTATTTTCTCGGAAAGCATGCACCTGATTTCGGCAAGCAGGTTATATTTGACGAGAAAATAACATTTTAGTGACAAACATGTTACATGGTTACCATACAAAAATAACATTTTGCTCTTGAAACATGTTTGAGGTGATCATATTCCTTCTCTGCGTGCAAGTAATTCGATTGTGGATGACAGTCTTTCGTAGAAGTTTCTACCCAATCCATGGTGGAGGGTACATAAGATTCGGCCTGGCCGAACTTACGGCTGTTTATACTTGTTTAATAATGGGCTCAATATTAGTGGCATCCTAACTCCGTAGGTGCAATATCAACACAGCCAGTGTTGCTAGAAGTAGGGGAAATTCCCTATATGTAGGGGTTTTCTAATATTTAGCGTCTTGTAGGGACGTAGGGCCACAATGTAGGACATTTTCACTCAACACAATTTGTAATAATTACATTTTGGTGGCTCTAGAGGAGGAAATTAGAAGCCGGCAAAGCTTGATCTTTGATAATGTGTGGTAAACTTTATTCCTGTAGAAAATTTTGTCAACATTTTATTTCTATAGAACATTTTGTCAAAATTGTATTTCTATAGAAATTTTTTTTAAAATATTATTTCTATAAAAATTTTCTCAAAATTTTATTTCTGTGGAATTTTTCTAAAAATTTTATTTCTATAGAATTTATTGTCAAAATTTTATTTCTATAGAAAAATTTCTCACAAAAATTTGTTTATAGAAACTTTTTCCAAATTTTATTTTTATAGAGATTTAACAAAAAAGGTTACTAATTGTGGCAACCGTGGTGGTAATACAAATTTATGTTCTAAGTTATATACGTTGCATATTCATATTTTAAGATAATAAAGTACTTAGAACCATTTTGTACTTAGAACCATACTTTACTTACTTGTTTAGTTTCCAAAAAGTTATTCCATTTGCTTGCTTGCAGCAAAATGTCTTAAATATAAGTGTTGGAAAGGGAGCTTCCAAAAAAGTAGATTGATCTCCATCTTGTGATCCGGAAGTAGTGCAAATTGGGATCGTCTCCAATGAATTTTGCAAGGCTTCTCATAGGACGAATGTACTCTCTTTTTTAAACCTTTGCATTTCTTTAAAAGTTGTGCCTGGGAAGATCATTTGAATAAAGAAATTTAAAAATCACCAATTTCATTTTTTATCAATATTTTTTATTAAATGACCTAACACGAAAATCAAAATTTTTAAACATATTGAATTTATTGAAAATGTTGTCAAAATTGTATTTCTATTGAAAATTTTGCCAAAATTCTATTTCTATACAAAATATTGTCAATTTTTTTTTCGTATTTACGAAAAGCTTGCGAACAGCTGCTCAAAAGTCAAAAAGAAAAGGTCGTTATTGAGTTGGATGCACTGCGATAATTCCAAGCGAACAAATGATACGGTTTCCCCGATCGGCCTCACCATCGACGGGGAAGCCGAACATCCATGGAATGAAATTTATGCTGTGTATTTGATGAGACCAACTGCTGCAACCGAGTGAAAGTATCACAGGAGCTTTGTTTATAGCTTAAACATTGTTCCTTCTGATTACAACTTGTTCAGATAGATGGCGAATGGCTTGACTGATCAGCATTTCATGGAATTTTCGTTCGCCTTGAGACGAACGATTCGTCAAAAATCCCATATTGATATCACAAAAACCAGAGTTTGTGAATCCTAATTGTTTCGGTGTTCGATAGTAAATCATAAATAATGAGTTCATGACAAATTTCAGGATTTTCTAGCAAATGTATCTAAAGTTATTTTAGTTTCAATGTAGACGAACGATTCGTATCGAGTCGATTTTGTGTTTCATGAACAGGCAGTGAGTTCAAATACCTGTCGTTTTTCGTCGCGCTATCCGGATGTTGCCAGAAAGATAGGGAAAAGTTGTGGCCAGCGATGGGCAATACCTCGATTAATCAGTCAGTTTTATCATACATTTTAAAAAATCCGTTTTCTTTGCATTAGAGAACTGCCGAAACTCGACTATATTAACTTAAACAGGCTGTTAACGTTTCTGAGCCTAATGAAAAAGTGTACACACTAGGGTTTTCTTTTTCCCGGACTTTTTCCATTCCCGGCATACATTTACACAGTTGAATAATTTAGAAATCACCTAAAGCTACGATTTTAAGGCGTTGTCTGGACAACTAACAATATATATAATGTTGATCTCGTACATCAGCCATAAAAATCATACTAAAATATGAAATATTTTTTAATACAAAAAAATTTCACAATGTTTTCTTTCAGTGTAGTTTTCGGAAAAACACTTTTAATATAACTAGTGAGATTTTTTGTAACATTAAAAAACTGTTTGGAAATGAAAGAAACTTATTTCGATTTCACTATCATTCACATTACACTTCCAAAATCCACTTTAACTAGATTTCAACTGTCATTTGCCATATAAAACCCTCTATTATATATGAAATATTGTAAAGAAGGGAAAGCGGGAGCGGAAAAAATAGCAAATTCCCGGGAAAAAACCCCTAGTGCAAACACTAAAGGCCTACACACAATGAACAGCTTAATTCTTATTTCTTTGCTTCGAAAAAAGTTGAAATGTTTATAATTATATGAGGGCACGCACAATAAATATAAGCTAGAAATATAAGTTTGTTTATGTTTATGAAGCGAGAATTGTGCTTTTCTATGTGTGTTGGAAAAACTACAGCGGGTTTAAAGCAAAGAAAAAAAGCAAAAGCCTAGATCTGCTTTTTTCATTGTGTCTCTGCCTTAACATCTTTAATAGTAGGTATCGATTGTAAATTTGTATGTGTTAGGGTGCCATGGCTCGGCCGAACTCCTTTTCAATTGTTTAACAAAACAGCATCTTGTTATCCCTTATGAAACTAATTCATTTACTGTAGGACCGAATGCCTCCAATATATGTTACATTGCATTTCATCGAAAAATAAAAATGATATATGTAATATTTTTCAATTAAAATTTCAATTTATCTGGTATGGATTAAGCGTATTTGCTCCATTGATTTTAATATGGAAATACATATCGCAAAAAATTCAGGATGGTACAAGTGTCTGTGCAGATGCATTTTATTGCAATTTTTGTCTTTATTTTGCGGTTCCGCTTTTCGGGTTGTAGGCCAGTGCAAGTTAAGTTGTTAGTATCAATGATTAAGGCGAAAATGTTTATTTGATTATGGTCGGCAACAAGTTCACCAACTCTTTCCGGTCAACTCGTCCTTGTATGTTCAATATGGAGGAAGTCACAGTGGTTTAGTGCAAGCAAAGAGACACAGAAGAAAATTAAAATTTTAAGCCATAATTTTTGCTTGTGTAAAGTTATATTAATATAATTAAAGCTATATTAATAGGGAAATTAACCGACCGCAACAAAATACTCGTACAAAATACTATTACTTTCCTTTGAAACGAAAGATATCGCTTTGTTGGCAGGAAATTAAACCTGCCCAGCAAAAAAATTTGGAAGTTCTTCCAAAGGCACAAATTTAAAAGCACTTCCAGAAATGCACTCCCAATGATGTTCTTTGTTTTAACTACCCAGGAAGTTCTTTTAATTCAATTTTTTATAACTTGGTTTTTTCATACTTTTAATTGGTAATTTTAACTTTTTTGGCTTCAAATAGGTTAAAAACAGAGTAAGAATTCATAAAACGGCACAAATAATTTAAATTTTGTCGAAAAAAATGCCAAATCCAATCTGAAAAAACTGTGAATTTTTGAAAATATTTGAGGTCAAACGTTTCCGACAAGCGTTAGAATCCATTAAAAAATTATAAAAATTATTTATTTGACAAAATATCACAGAATTTTTTAATTTACATCCAAACCATTGAATTCGGATCACACCTAAAGAAGTGATGGAAATTCAGTGCAACGGCTGTTGAAATGGAGGACTTCCGTCCTATGACAAGCCCATGTTAAATTCATCGCTTCTGCGTCAATTTTGCACCACTTCCGGATCCAAAAAGAACATTTTCATTACTTTTTTGGCGACGCTTTTTTTGCTGGAAGCTTAATAGAAAAACAATCCTGTGTCCAAATCTTTTACACAAGAATTCATGTCGATATGCATACTTTAAAACCAAAGTTCAGGAGAAACTGGATGCCTACGTTGTATCAACGAATTTGTTTCATTGGCTCACTTTTAATGACACATTTCGTTAATATAACGACTTTTTTTCTATTAGTGTACCAGAACAATCCGAGAGCACATAAACAAGAACTGGAAAGGTCTCAAAACAAATCCTTCAGATTAAAAATAAGAACAAATTACATATTTTCTCCCATCTTTTGTCACTGCATTTGAATAAACTTCCAATAGGCGATTCCGATATGAAATCCAAATTTTTTGTTACACATAAAGAAAATTTCATTAAAAGTCGGCCAACGAAAAATTTTCATTGATATAACGAAACATTTCCATTAATACAATGAAAATATTCGCTAATAGTACGAAATGTTACGTTTATTTGCAGAAAATTCGTTATATTAACGAAAACATTCGTTGTATTAATGAATTTGTTTCATCGGCTGACTTTTAACGACACATTTCGTTTATGTAACGAAACTTTTTTATTAGTGTATGCAAATGAAAAAAAAATCGTTGGCTAAATTTTAATGAAAATATCTTTTGTTGAAGACTTTCTACCTAACTTACTTGTTTATTACAGTTTTTTTTATTAATTGTAATAAATAATAAATGAAATAAAAAAACCTTGCTCACTTGTTTTCTAAAAGGTCTTGTCACAAGGACATATCATTCATTACCTTTATTTATTCTAGGTGGCCTAGGATCTGTTAGTACGCAGAAAAATATGTCACTAAAAAATATTAAATTAAAAGTTGATTGAAATTGAAAACTTTTTCAATTAAAAAACAAGTAAGAAAAGTCTAAAGTCGGGCGGAGCCGACTATAATATAACCTGCACCACTTTGTAAATCCACATTTTCGATACCATATCAAATCAGTCCAATGTGTTGGATGTTATATGTACCCATACACATATATTCTATATATCTGACCAGATCTGGACAGAGTTCTACAATACTTATATATTTTACATTTAAGTCGGCGAATGCGCTGAGGTGGAACACATTTTGAGGCAACTTCGTAAAAGTGTATTTATGATTTATTGGTCGATAGATATGTATTAGAAATAAAGGAAAATTTGAGTCGTTTGTACAAGTTTTCGATTTAGCAGTGGCGATTTTATAAGGAAAATGAGAGTATTTTGGCCATTTTTGCCCAAATCAGAAAAACATATATATGGGAGCTATATCTAAATCTGAACCGATTTCAATCAAATTTTGCACACTTGACTATACTACTAATTGTACTCCTAGTGCAAAATTTCAACCAAATTCGGCCAAAAATCTGGCTTCTGGGGCCATATAAGTCCATATCGGGCGAAAGATATATATGGGAGCTATATCTAAATCTGAACCGATTTCAAGAAAATTTAGCACACTTGACTATACTACTAATTGCACTCCTAGCGCAAAATTTCAACCAAGTTGGGCTAAAACTCTAGCTTCTGGGGGCCATATAAGTCCATATCGGCCGATAGATATATATGGGAACTATATCTAAATCTGAGCCGATTTCTTCCAAAATCAATAGGGTTATATTCTGAGCCAAAACACATACTTGTGCGAAGTCGATTGGACTTAAATTGCGACCTAGACTTTGATTACAAAAATGTGTTCACGGACAGACGGACATGGCTAGATCGACTCAGGGACCCATCCTGAGCATTATTGCCAAAGACACCATTTGTCTATCTCGTCTCCTTCTGTGTGTTGCAAACATAGGCACTAACTTATAATACCCTGTTCCACAGTGTGGCTCAGGGTATAATTAATTGAAACAATTAACTTTTTAATAAAAGTAAAACCATTAAGTCAATGATTGAAAATATTTAAATTTTTGATTACAAAAAAATTGAGTTTTGCAATCAACACCAATTAAATTTTTAATTTAATTTTAAAAAATAATTGACATTTGCTATGAAATCATTAAATTTTTTATTGAATTATATTTTATGCTCAATTAAAACTGTGATACTATTATTTTCGTGATTGAAGACATTTCAATAAAAAAAAATAATTGGATCAATTAATTTCTGTATGCTCCTAGCGATCCACAAGTTTAAACTGCGTGACGAAACCATTAGGATACTGAGTGAATGGTGTTAAGGGAATAAAATTAACATTCTAGCTATGCTTGGTGGAAAACGGTTCAAATTTGCTATAGCTCCCATAAATGTTTTACGCCCGACTTAGATTCATATGACCTCCGGAGGGTAAAATTTCACTCCGATTTACTTGAAATTTTGAAAAGAGAGTATAGTTAACATTTTAACAATATCAAAATTTGGTAAAATCGTTTGGATATATTTACCCCTGAATTAAGGAAATACGGTACTCCGAATGATCTTGATCCAAATCGATTCTACTTTAGATAAAACCCTATATAGATTTTCTTCCTAGATCGAAAATCTTTGTTGTTAGATCCTTTTCAATAAATATATAAAATATATTCTTCCAATTTAGGCAAATATGGCCAGAATAGCCCATATCCTTGTAAAATGAAATTTTATAAAAAAAAATGGCTTTAGATTTAAATATTTCCCAATTTTTTCGTGCATTATCCTAGAGCATTAGCTGGTTTAAATTTTAGTTCAGATTTAAATATAAGAACTTAAACCCCTATACATGGATCCCGACAATTTTGAAGGATTTGACATGGTATCTAAAATGTAAATGTACACAATGGTGCAGAGTACAATATAGTCGACCTCGGCCAATTTAGACTTTCCTTACTTGTTAAATAATAAAGATATATTATGTTTTATATACATAAAAATTAATAACTTTTTTGTTTTAATTATAATTTTAAAAAATGTACTAAGGGATACTTAGGTTTTTATCGACGGGCGTATGTATTTATATACGTTCATTTATAGAAACTAATTTTTAATAGCAAAATTTTCAATTATATTTTTGATTGAAAATATCCTTTTTTATTATACCCTACACCACTTAGTGGTCAGGGTATAATAAGTTTGATCTGCCAAAAAATGTGCCTACCAGAAATATTGATTTTAGACCCCATAAAATATATACCGATCGACTCAGAATCGCCTCCTGAGTCGATCTAGCGCTTGGTGTCCGTCCGTCCGTCTGTCCATGTATTTGTTGTTCACAGGATTCCGGTCGCAATTATTAACAGATTTTGATGAAATTTGGTACAGGGAGTTTTTTGGGCACAAGTACGAACGCTATTGAATTTGGAAGAAATCGGATCAAATTTAGATATAGCTCCCCTATATATCTATCGCCCGATTTCGACAAATGGGGTCACGATTTTCCAAAATTTTGACACAAAACCCTTATTTATCAACCGATCTTACTCAAAGTCGGCTAAATGTAATCTTCTATAGCGCTAACTATATGTGCAAAAAATCATCGAAATCGGTTCAGATTGAGATATAGCTCCCATATATATGTATAGCCCGATTTTCCCAAATTTGGCCATAGAACCCTTATTTATTATCCGATCTTACTCAAAGTTGTCTAGATGTGCTAGTGCTCCATAGTACTAACTGTATGTGCAAAATTTTATCGAAATCGGTTCAGATGTAGATATAGCTCACATATATGTATCTCCCGATTTTAAAAAATTCGCCCATATTTAATAACCTTATGTTTGACCATACAGGCTTCATTTCTTAACTGATCTTACTCAAATCTTGCAAAAGGTAACCTTTTGTGGTGTTAATCAAACCTGCAAAATATTATGCAAATTGGTTCAGATTTAGATATAGCTTCCATATATATATGCATTGCTCGATTTTCTCAAATTTGGCCATTGTACTCTAATTTATTAACCAATGTTACTCAAATTTCAAATTTTGATGTACTAGCCGATCGTATTTATACGTACTTATAGCTTTTACATAAGAATATGGCTCGATTTTTAGAAATTTGGATTTATTACCCACACGAATTGAACGATTTTCTCTTTTTTAATAATGGGCTCAATATTAGTGGCACACTAACTCCGTAGGTGCAATATATTCCCTATATGTAGGGGTTTTCTAATATTTAGCGCCTTGTAGGGACGTATGGCTACAATTTAGGGACATTTTCACTCAACAAAATTTGTTATAAATTTTACATTTTGGTGGCTCTAGAGGAGGAAATTAGAAGCCGGCAAGGTTTGATCTTTACCACTCGTGCCAAAAAAAAATCTAACAAAATTTGAAGATTACCACAAATCTAACAAACAAATATTTCTATAGAAATTTTTGTCAAATAAATTTTGTCAAAATTGTACTTCTATAGAATTTTTTTTTTCAAAATATTATTTCTATATAAAAAATTTCTCACAAAAATTTTATAAAGAAATGAAATGAAATGATATATAAAACTTTTTCCAAAATTTTATTTTTATAGAGATTTAACAAACAAAAAATTACTATTTTGGGTATAATTGTACCAACTGTGGCAACCGTGGTGGTAATACAAATTTATATTCTAAGATATAACGTTGCATATTCATGTTTTAAGATAATAAAGTATTAGAACCCTTTTTTTGTAAAATTTGTTTAAATTTAACGAAAAATATTGTAGGGAAAATTGTTTGGGAATGTATGGGAAAGTAGGGAACTTTGTTTGTTCTTGTAGGGTAAACCGAACATTTTCCCTGGCAACACTGACTATGAGCTATAGCCAGATTGATACAAAGCACCCATAAACATGTTCCCCTTAATTTTCTTAAATATGCAACTGCAGTTTATCTTCCATACCTATATCAATGTTACCCCACAAATGCTTAGGTTTACTAATTCAATAAAGGTGGTTTAGGGTATGATATAGTCGGCACCGCCCAACTTTCTATTTTACTTACTTGTTTTTATTTTATATTTATAGGAACAATGATTATTCTAATTAATTTCTTAACTGACTTAATTTTTAATTTGTTTAAAATTTTATTTTGCCAGTTAAATTTTTAATTGATTTCTTTTCTTTTATTTCAATCAACTTTTTAAATTCGAACACTTTAGTGATATTTTTTCTGTGTGTGCACAATGACAAAGTTAATATACCTCTCCTACGCATCTTCCGGTGGAGGGTGTGGGATAGAATTCTTCCGACCTACTATATGTACAGTGTGACCTACACATTTAATAAAATTATCCTCCGCTTGAATCGGTTTGCTTATTGCGGCGAGAAATTTGCATACACAAACACATTGTCGTTCACCACCTCATTATACATGCCACGAATGAAAATTCCCTGCTCTTCCGTCTTGCTGATGATGACTTTTTTATTTGTGTTAATGTGCCACTTCTGTCTTCCTGCTTTTTTCTACCCTCAATAGTGTTTCAGGTGTTTGCCAAGTACTTGGCTGTTACAATTCAATGGATGAAATCTATCTGGGCGAACGCTATGGTTATCGCTTGTATGCTCCCGATGGCTTCAACTACATAACAGGGGGTGGTGGCATTGCAGTGTCGGTGCCGGCTCTTCAATTGATTGTGCAACACTGTAGCTGTCCTTCGCCCTCGGCGCCCGACGATATGATTTTGGGTTCCTGTTTGCACACACTCCAGTTGAAAGCACTCCATTCATCGCGTTTCCATCAAGTAGGATACTTTAATTTTATTTACTTGCCAAGAGTGATATATAAAAAACCACACACTCATACACACAACTTGACGTTATATGTGGGCCATGTGTCATTAATGTCTGTTTGCTTGCTTATTTTTTCTCTCCCTCTCTTTGTCTTCCCGCCCCCCGTTTTTCATTTTACTACTCCATCTATAGGCTCGGCCTAATGACTACCCAGCAGAACGTTTGAAACAAGAAGCACCAGTATCATTTCACAAGTTTTGGCAAATGGATCCCAATGAAGTTTACCAGGAATGGTTTTTCAATGCTGACGATCGTATGCTACTGACGGATGCCAAAGATGTTGAGGCGGAAAAAGATGTTCGACGGCAAAAGCCGCAGGAAAATCCCAACTACTACCATAAGAACCGTAATCTGTTGGCCAAGCCTGAGGCTATAAACTTTAATGAATTTGTACCTGTATCCCTGATAGCCTCACTCCATCATTCCAAAGAGCGACATGTGGATTTGTAATCTCTATAGTTCTATAAGGGAAAAACTATGAAGATGAACTGTAAATAAATTCTATATTTCTATGCACTTAACATACAAATCAATTCATTGATTGTTTTTTATTTAAGTGGGCATTTCAAGAAACTAAACGATTGGGTTGGGTTTCGTTCGGTTACACTGAAAAAAAGCTTACCCAGTTCCAAAGTTTTGTCTTTAATTATTTTGGAATTAATGGCGAGCCAAAGAAGCGAGGATTTACAGCGAGGATCGTTAAAAAGCATTTCACTTTTAAATTAAGATTTTGCTTACTTGATACTGGGAAACCAATTTCAATTCACGAATTTTTTCATCTTTTGTGTTCGTGTAAAATAAAGTCATTCATAAACATGTTAACCGCAAATTAAATTTCTAAATTTAAATGTTGCATATAAAATGAGTCTTTATCGCTGATAACCATTTAAAGTCGCATCACATGTAAGGAAGTTTATTTGGAAGAAAAGTATATACTGTTTGTGATAAACGTTTACTCTTTTCCGGGATGTAAAAACAATTTCATAAAGACTAACTCAAAAAACAATCTTTTCTGGCTAATTGCATTTTCCCTCACATCTTTCTCACTTCCACGAGGTTTTTTAGTTCTTAGCGCCTTTTTCTGTAATACAAACAATGTAGAATAAATTATACGATTTTATAAATTTTTAAAATTTTACCTTTCGCCTGGACGGAGAATCGAACCGCGGACCCTGCAATTTGTAAGCCAGCAGACTATCCACTGAGCTACGTAGCTGTTATTGTCATCAATAGCTAACTATCCATATAAAATTCGTTTTTATTATTCAACATAGTTCCCTTCAAGAGCGATACAACGATTATAACGACCTTCCAATTTTTTGATACCATTTTGGTAGTACTCCATCGGTTTTGCCTCAAAATAGGCCTCAGTTTCGGCGATCACCTCTTCATTGCAGCCAAATTTTTTCCCTTCGAGCATCCTTTTGAGGTCTGAGAACAAGAAAAGTCGCTGGGGGCCAGATCTGGAGAATACGGTGGGTGGGGAAGCAATTCGAAGCCCAATTCATGCATTTTTGCCATCGTTCTCAATGACTTGTGGCACGGTGCGTTGACTTGGTGGAACAATACTTTTTTCTTCTTCATATGGGGCCGTTTTGCCGCGATTTCGACCTTCAAACGCTCCAATAACGCCATATAATAGTCACTGTTTATGGTTTTTCCCTTCCCAAGATAATCGATAAAAATTATTCCATGCTCATCCCAAAAAACAGAGGCCATTACCTTGCCAGCGGACTTTTGAGTCTTTCCACGCTTCGGAGACGGATCACCGGTCGCTGTCCACTCAGCCGACTGTCGATTGGACTCAGGAGTGTAGTTATGTAGCCATGTTTCATCCAGCTGCAAACACCGCTCAGAATCATCAACACGTTGTCGTTTTTGGTCAAATGTGAGCTCGCGCGGCACCCATTTTGCACAGAGCTTCCGCATATCCAAATATTGATGAATGATATGACCAACACGTCCACTCAGCCGACTGTCGATTGGACTCAGGAGTGTAGTTATGTAGCCATGTTTCATCCAGCTGCAAACACCGCTCAGAATCATCAACACGTTGTCGTTTTTGGTCAAATGTGAGCTCGCGCGGCACCCATTTTGCACAGAGCTTCCGCATATCCAAATATTGATGAATGATATGACCAACACGTTCCTTTGATATATTTAAGGCCTCTGCTATCTCGATCAACTTCATTTTACGGTCATTCAAAATCATTTTGTGGTTTTTGTTTTTGCTTCCACCGTATTTTTTCCCTTCAGAAAACAGTATTTTATCAAAACACGAAATTCCTTTTTTCTATTTTTTTCACAGTAACAAAAGTTTATTCACAAAAGACGCTTTATCTCACAAACTAATCATTTGAAGGTTGGTACTATATGAAAATAATATGCATTTAATACTAGCGATGCCATCTATGTGTCAGACCGGGGACTTATCAGCCAACCTGTTATGTTCGAAAGATTCCGAAAAGATGTTCAACATTACATACTACTATATTAAATTTTTACTATGAACTGTAAAATGTGTCTTATTAAAGACTTAAAGTCAGAAAAGAACAGTGCTTGATATAAACGAAATGGACTGTGTTGTTGGTTCAAAAATATTTTTTTATTGAAAAAATAAAACTTTTGTAACAAACGAATTTTTTGGTGATAAAAGTTTAAAATTTTCGAAGAAATTCAAAAAACTCTAACAAAAGAACAACGTTTTCGGTACACGTTTTCCAAACGTTTTTTTTTCTTTGCGTGTAAGGACAAAATGCCTTCAATGATTTTGCCCAAGTAAAAATCTTTGCATCAGAGAAATTCGTATTTCATGTTATGCAAAAAGTTATGCTTCGTGTTTAAAGGCATAAAATCATAGGGATTACGAGAATTTATTTTCAGTGTAAGATATTCAAAGTCGATTTTCGTTAATCGCCTATTAACCCTACTTGGGTTAACAGCTTTTGTTTCAATATATGTTAAATATGCTAAACTTGACAAAAAGGTTGTTGTTTTTAATATCACCCATCGCACAGTGAGATGAAATCGAACAAAAACTACTAATGGGTGTGATATATATGAAAGGGTAAAAATAACTCTTTAGGAAAATTTAAAGTCTCCAGATGTTAGGCGCCGTATGAAAATTTCGACCGAGGATACATTCAAAAAAATATTTTGTGATGGACAAAGTGTGTCCACATCTGACCCTATAGTATAACTATTTAAATTGTACTCCACATTTTGAGATTTTCACAAAGCGTTGTTAAACCTAGGAAAATTTAATGTCCTGGTGTAGTTTTTAACTGCAATTCACAAAATTGCACCCTCTCATAAAAGAAGAAATCATTGTCGCCAAATCATGAGCATTTTAACCATACCATAGTTCATTCTTACTATTTTTTGGAATCGTACGAAAATTTTCTTTTGCTTTCGTTAATATTGAATTTATGTGTACGGTCATTGAAATTTATACACACGTTTAGTTTATAAAATGTTTGAGACATACTTAAGAAAAGTAAACTTTCGTTAGGCTGTGGACAATTTCGAAAAAAGTAATAAAATTTAACTTCAAACAAATAATTTTTTGCAATATGAATAAATTAAATTTAGCGTTAGTTTAACTACGGACTTTTTTGTTTTTCTTTGTATTAGCAAAATGTATGGAGCCGTAGCATTACGTTTTTTGTTTTTTTTTTTTCAGAACAACATTTTACCATATTTTCAATCCCGGGTTTCTGAGATTTCGAAAATTCTCAGTAATATTTTACTTTTTAAGCACATCCGGGCACCCTCTTTCCATGTTTCTACTTCCGATGAAGTTCTTTTAAAATAAATCGTAGATGTTACTCTCTTTGACCGCTTTAAACTAAAAATTAAATGTTGGACAAATGTTGCAAAAATGAATAGGAAATCTATAAAGAAATAAAACAAATAAATTAAAATTTTACCCTAGCGAAGATTTTAACCTAAGCCGCTTGAGAAATTTATTAAAATTAAAATAATTTTCAATTCTTCTTGAATGTTAATGGAGGAAATCTTTTTGTACAAAATTATATACTGGAAATTACCAAATAAAACTATGTGTAGCATAAAGAAGCAGTCTTTTAAAAAATAATTAATACAAAAATCCGGTGATATTTCAACCTGCGTTCTAGAGAAGCTGTAGGTGTCAGATTACGTACTTATTACAAACATTTGAATTGACGTGTTGATGCCTCATGATCAATAGGCTAGGTTGGGTACACTGAAAAAAAAGCATGCCTGGTTCCAAAGATTTCGTCTTTACTCTAAAAATTTTGATATTGATTCCGAGCCAAAGAAGCGGAGAATACAAGTAAGGACACTTTTAAGACACAATTCCCTTTTAAATTTGGGTTGTGTGTACTGCTTCTGGGAAGCAAATTTTATTTTTTCGTTTTTTCAGTTTTTTTTTTCTTCATATGCTATCAAAGTCATTTAAAAACGAGTTAACGACAACTTTATTTTTGAAATTTAGACTCGACTTCCAGTAGAAATTATGCTATGTTTCAAGTAAAAAAAGTCTTTCAAATAAAGTGTTGAAAAACACGTCCTATATTTGGACGATGTTTTGCTTTGTAGTCAAGATGCAAAAAGACAACAAACTTAAAGACAATTTCATTAATTTTAAAGAATTTTTCTAAATTATTAAAGTCAACTTGGCCTTAGCCCAACAATGTTTTCTTTCATGTTATGATACCCATTTTTAAATGAAATCAACTAATTATAAGGACAATACGACTTCATTGAAAAGTTTATCGACTTTTGAAGAAGGAAAAAAACTTTATATTAGAGAAATGTGTCCTCTATACTAAGCGAAATTTGTATTCGTATTTTAAAGACATAAAATCTTTGAACTCACGACAATATTTTTTTTCAGTGTAGAGTATCATCCCGTTTTTAGGCTAATTTAGACTATTCAGTCCATTGTGGTACCACAGGTGGTGAACTTCCCGCTTATCAATGAGTGCTGCCCAATTCCATGTTTAACTCAACGACAAAAGACCTCCTTTTTATAGATGAGTTCGAAAGGAGTTTCACCCTAAACTAAAACACTGAAATGTCACCAGCATTATTGGGAAGGGATAATCCACCGCTAAAAACTTTTTGGTGTTTTTGGTCGAAACTGGGATTAAACCCATGACGCTTTGTAAGCATGGCGGACATGTTAAGATTCCATCGCTGTTGAGAAAACTTGCGTAGTTTGAAATGAAAAGAATAATTAAAAAATTCAAATATTTCAATAATTAAAAATAATAACACGATTTATTTATTTGCTGTAAGAAAAAGTGATTATAAAATTATTACAATGTTAAGGATACTTAGTTCTTTATGTTTTTATACTAGTAGCTTGTGCGTCGCCACCCACTCCTGTTGTCAACACTTGCAGTCAATTACCTGCGCACGCATTATTGCTTGGCAGAGGGCAGGGGATGCATTCACTACAAATGAAGCTGCATACGCAGATTATGCAAGTAGACAGCCAAGCAAAGTAAACAAAACTCGATTATTAAGCTTTGTATGCTTAAGACGATGATGAAGTTTGTGATGTTTGATGATTGTGTAGGTGATTATTGTAGCTACATATGAAAGATGACATTTATGGATTTTCCATGAATTTTTCGTTGGGAAAATGAATATTTTTGCCAACAATCGTTCTCGTCCTTATCCGTGACGTTTGTGGCTGAGTATGTCAAGACATTCTGTTATGGTGCCAATAAAACCAAGTTCAACTCCCAGTCGGAGCGAAATACATTTTCAAATTGTAAAAATTGATAATAGAACGGAGTAATTCCGTCCTATGACACTACAAAGTCAAAATGCGTTCAAAAATAGGGGACGTATTTCAAGACTACAAAATGTTTGCAGTCAACTTTCAATTATCAATTTCTTTTTTTTTTTTTTGAGTGTATTTGAACCATTTTACAGAACTAGTTAAGGACTAAAATATATGGCTGTATGGAAACGCAATAGAAAGCCATTACACGGTAAATTAAAATAAATGACACCAACTAGTTCATGTCTTTAAAATACGAATGCGAATTTTGCTTAGAATAGAAGACACATTTCTGTAACACATTTTTTTTCGTTGTTGAAAAGTCGATAAACTTTTCATTGAAGTCGTTTTGTCCTTATAGTTAAACTGGGTGTTTTCACACGAAAGAAAGTTTTGTTTGACTAAGGTCAAGTTTGCTTTAATAATTCTGAAAAATATTTACTTCAAAATTAATGAATTCATATTTAAATTTGTTGACTTATGGTGTCTTGACTACAAAGCAAAAAATCGTTCAAAAATATAAAATGTTATTCAATCCTTTTTTTAAAGACGCTTTGTTCTTGAACATACCATAAATTCTACTTGCAGAGTCTGAATTTGGAATGTTAAGTTGTTGTTAACACGTTTTTAAATGATTTTGATAGTTTCCTAGAATCAAACCCAAATGTTAAAGAGAATTGTATCATAATTTCAATACTCCACTTTTTTCGCTCGGACTCAATACCAAAATCATTACTGTAAAAAAAATCTGTGGAACTGGACATGCTTTTTTCGGTGTATTTAACTTTTAATATAGATTTAAAGAAACACAAATCTAAATTAAAATTTATGGGCTTTCTTTCAATTAAAATTTCTTTATTAAAAAAAATGTCTTTAACAATGTGTAAATTGCGTGTCTAGATGCAGGATATTTCATATTAAGTCAATATTTCTTTCAGTGTATAGTTGCCCATATCGAGCAAAAATAAATGGCTTCTGAAATTTAAATTACTTCTACACATTTTTGCCATTTCAATCAATAAAAATATTTGCAAAAGAAAACAACATAATAAGAAATACAAATGAATGTCCTCTGCCTCATGTTGGCGGTTTTTAAAAGCATCTAAATATTCCTGGCAATAAGGGACTCTTTCAAACCAATGAAATAGCATACTTCAATTAAGTAATCTCGTTCTAGTTTCACAATTGATAAAGGAATTCGTGCGGAACCACACCGTGAATAATGACTTAAAGTTAACACCCTCAATAAGGTAAGTCTTTGCCCACAAAAAGTTTCAAAAAAGAAGAAGAAAAAAAACTGAACTTTAATTTCTAACAGCCTTATCACACATTTCCCCTACCAAAATTTCGGGCAAAATTTTCATGAATATTGACAGAGTAACACCTCTGGCACCAATGGAAAGGTCCTCATCATTAATCAAGGATAAAACAAACTAAGTCAAGCATTCATTAAAAAGGCAAAAGTTGAATGAATTTCCATTTTTCACACAAACATTCCCATAAAAGGGATTCCTCAGGATTTCCGTGTTCCACAAAGTAAAATACTAGGCACTGTGAAGGCATCAGGGAAAGGTTAAGTAGAAGATGGTGTAATGCATTTTAAACGCTTGAGTATAATATAAGCGCCCCCAAAAAACCACGAACGACGAACACAATCATACACTCTTCGACAGATGATATTTACGAAAAGCTTCAAGGTTATTTTATTCCAATGGCTGGGAGAGTGGTGAGGGGACGCGAGCGACCGTTGGGCACAAAATAGCATGACACTGAAGATGTTTGCTCAAATAAGTTTTCAACATTTAAATTTTATACTAAAAAAAGAGATTTTTATCACACAATTCCTAGTACTATTCTACATAAGGATGGTGGGTGATACTACCCTAAAACAAGTGTCGAAGTTTTCGGCGGGGAAAAATAGAACGCAGATGAAAATGAAAACACGTACTCCCTAGAGGATTTATTCGGTGCTTTTGTGCAACGAATCCCTAATGTGGACAGTTTTTTTGTCGTCGTCTTAACTATTTCTAGCGGGAAATTTCAAAGATAACACTCAGAAGAAACTAGCATAAAAGCTTTGTTTGTATTTGCAGGATAAAAGGGGATTTTATGGTTTTTACTCTTCCCATTTTGGGTTTTGTATATGCATGTGTTAGTTTGGTTTAGATGTCCTTATTGTCGTGTTGGAAAAAAATTCATAATTTAGTTCTTTTAAATGTGTAACTTTGTCATAGTTATCCTGCCCGAAGAGATGACCACGTACGAGTAACAACAGAAATATGTCCATATAAATTTAAAAGTTGGAGAAAAGGACATTGGGTGCTACCCTATTGAAATCTTTTAATTTTTGCGATGGACCTTCAGATAAACTCTGTTATCCTGGGATTGGATAAAATATATAAAATATCTAAAGGCACACCAATTAATTTTAGACAGATAATAGACCCTTGAACTTATATAGAGGATTTATTCCAAATGTGACCGAGTGTCATCGCGATCAAAAATGTGATCACTCGGTTGCAAACAGCAACCCAGCTAATTCCACCATATTAATTTCCATGTATATTCCACTTTGCCGTCAAAGTTTAGGCATGACGGCGACAGCCATATCATGGGATTGTCGTAGTTGATCCACTCTTCAACAACAGTAATTATGTGATGCAAAAACATATTTGTTGTTTTGAATTCAGCTTAAAACCATTACGTTGACTACACTACAAGAGTAGCTTAACCAACAGAGGAAAAGCATATTTGTCAAATTTATTTGGGGAAAGCCCGTTTCGGAATTACCACATTCCTCATCAGCATCCTCTACTTTCAGCAAAACTATCAACTAATTATACGAAAAAAGGTTTTCGATAGTCGGCTTTGCCTAAATAAATTTTGGTACAAAAAACTCTTCAACTTCTATGTATATATTATTCCTGGACTTTCAAGGTGATTTTTAAATGCGAATAGAACAAATATTGAATTATTCCATTTGTTTGGGCCAACACTTGTCTTGGTCACACTGACCAATTATTGAACCGGCACTCGTCAATTTATATCAACCCTATGCAAATGAATTTTTGTCGCCTAGATTGAAAATATAAAAAACTGCAGCAGCAACAGTACGAAAGACTAAAGTCACCACCAATATATTACTTTCTATGTAAATTGAGTACTCAATTGATTTAATTTGTTCTCTTTAATTCACAAGGGACTTTATTTACACTGTAAGTCTAATATATGGTTCAATATTGTTAACTTCTATTAACATAAAAATAAGAGGATGGTCGTTTCACGGCAGCAATAATTTTTCGAATAAAACGAGAATGAGAATAAAAATAAAACAATTTGAGAAGTTCAATAATTTCAACTTAACAAGTCCACACGCAATAATCGATAACCAGAGCGATCGACTAGTAATTAGTGGTCGACGTAACGTGTAGACTTGCCGCCCACCTTGCATCACTTAGTTCATTAAGCTGTAATTCAATTAACTCAAATTAGTAAAAGAAAGTTAAAATTCATTGGGTTGACAACCGGGACTTATGTCTAAATAATTCTAACTCAATACTGGTAAATTCATATGGTGATTATAATTCAATGATAGTATTCTTAACACACTGGCCCTCGGTTGGTTCAGCTTCGACTTCTCCAACCACTGATTTCCCGAAAATAGTGCGTTGGACGAAACATTCGTTTGAGTCCTATTCTAGTAAGCCGAGGTATATGAGCTCCCAACACAGTCTTGGATGGGTACGGAATATAAAAACCGTAGTTTGCCAAATCCTACGGTCTATGTTTCTCTTTAATGGGTACACCGATTAATTGGACTGTTAGACTGATCATGACTTCCTCTACTCGACGTGCCAAATGAATTGTGGCAGTTATACCACAGTCGTGAATCCCAGACAACCGGAAAGTAAGACGTATAGTACACATTTCCCACGCAATGGGGAAGCTTGATGTTGGCGTGTAGTAGCTCGATTTATGTAATCGTCTAATCGGATCTAGAAGTACCCCGACAAAGTTGCACTCAGTTAGTGTATAGTCGCTTGTCATTATTGGCCATCGAAATTCATCGACGTTCATCCCAAAATTGCAGAACACTGCTCTGTGCCGAAATGCGAGCACGATAAAAGAACTCATTTATTTTAGCTTTAATGTCATCTTCAATAACAAGAAAACGTATCTTAACATATTATTAGTTTAAATATTACGTACCATCATTGTTAGTACTCGTACTTGCAGCCCTTTCACTTGGAATATTCGGAGTTGTTGGGTTTAGATGTCGTATTTGACGCCAGGTCACTGTTTTCCGTTTATCACTGATTCTTGTTTTAGAAGGCTTTTGTATCTCGGGTCCAAATAAAGGACGCAAATCACTGCTGGTTGGCCAAAAATCCTTCGCCATACTTTCTCTCACTGAAGAAATTTCCAGTTTCATTTTTATCCAAGTTCCGAAAAAATTTCCAATTACCAAGTTTGGGGCTTGCAAATTTATTGTGGCCTCTTTGGCGGGTCCCAGAACCGCAACAAATACTTTCATAAACGCCCAAGTGGAATTTTGTATATATAAATCTTTGTGCGTTTTACAATTTTTTTCGCAAAATGAACGTAGTTCAAGTAAACGCTCAACCATATATATGGTTGAATTTCACCGAGTTTGCTTAAAATCGGGCGTTTCATTTTTAGTGATTCCAAATCGTTTTTGTACCCTCCATCATAGGATGGGGGTATATTAACTTTGTCATTCCGTTTGTAACACATCGAAATATTGCTCTAAGACCCCATAAAGTATATATATTCTGGGTCGTGGTGAAATTCTGAGTCGATCTAAGCATGTCCGTCCGTCCGTCCGTCTGTTGAAATCACGCTAACTTCCGAACGAAACAAGCTATCGACTTGAAACTTGTCAAAATTAGTTGTTATCGATGTAGGTCGGATGGTATTGAAAATGGGCCATATCGGACCACTTTTACGTATAGCTCCCATATAAAGGGACCCTCAGATTTGGCTTGTGGAGCCTCTAACAGAAGCATATTTCATCCGATCCGGCTGAAATTTGGTATATGGTGTTGGTATATGGGCTCTAACTACCATGCAAAAATTGGTCCACATCGGTCCATAATTATATATATCCCCCATATAAATCGATCCCCAGATTTGGCTTGCGGAGCCTAGAAGAGAAGCAAATTTCAGCCGGATCGGTACATGGTGTTAGTATATGGTCTCTAACAACCGTGCAAAAATTGATCCACATCGGTCCATAATTATATATAGCGCCCATATAAACGGATCCCCAGATTTGGGTTGCGGAGCCTCAAAGAGAAGCAAATTTCATCCGATCCGCCTGAAATTTGGTACATGATATTTGTATATGGTCTCTAACAACCATGCAAAAATTGGTCCACATCGGTTCATAGTTAAATATAGCCTTTTATAAACCGATCCCCAGATTTGGCTTGCGAAGTCTCCAAGAGAAGCAAATTTCATCCAATCCGGTTGTAATTTGGAACATGGTGTTAGTATATGATTTTTAACAACCGTGCCAGAATTGGTCCATAATTATATATAGCCCCCATATAAAACATTCTCCAGATTTGACCTCCGGAGCCTCTTGGAGGAGCAAAATTCATCCGATCCGGTTCAAATTAGGAACGTGGTGTTAGTATATGGTCGCTAACAACCATACCAAAATTGGTCCAATCACACAAAAATTGGTCCATATCGGTTCATAATCATGGTTGCTACTAGAGCCAAAAATAATCTACCAACATTTTATTTCTATAGAAAATTTTGTCAAAATTTTATTTCTATAGAAAATTTTGTCAAAATTTTATTTCTAGAGAAAATTTTGTTAAAATTTTATTCGGTTCATAATAAAATTTTCATCATTGTCAAAATTTTATTTCTATAGAAAATTTTGTCAAAATTTTATTTCTATAGAAAATTTTGTTCAAATTTTATTCGGTTCATAATCATGGTTGCCACTCGAGCCAAAACTAATCTACCAAGATTTTATTTCTATAGAAAATTTTGTCAAAAGTTTATTTCTATAGAAAATTTTGTTAAAATTTTATTTCTGTAGAAATTTTTGTCTAAAGTTTCTTCCTATAGAAAATTTTGTCAAAATTTTTATTTCCGTAGAAAATTTTGTGAAAATTTTATTTCTATAGAAAATTTTGTTAAAATTTTATTTCTGTAGAAAATTTTGTCAAAATTTTATGTCTACTTTGTCAAACTGAATTATATACGTATTGCATCGATCTTTTTTGATTTAATATATACCACGTATGGACTTACATACAATTTAGAAGATGGTGTTAGGAGGTTTTAAGATACCTTGCCATTGGCAAGCGTTACCGCAACTTAAGTAATTCGATTGTGGATGGCAGTGTTTAGATGAAGTTTCTACGCAATCCATGATGGAGGGTACATAAGCTTCGGCCTGGCCGAGCTTATGTATAAACAAGTATATACGGCCGTATATACTTGTTTTTTTTTTTAATAATTCTGGAACTTTTGAACGGATAAAGATATCACCATCATTTTTTCTTTGTATGAAAGCTGAGGTGTTTTCCTCTTAGGTTGAAATTTGTGAATTTGTGGGTCCACATGCCGTTTTGGTTGAAATCGGTTCAGATTTAGATATAGCCCCCATATACAGGAAGCTAAACTTTAGGCTTAATATTGAAGAAAGAACGAGAAAAGCCACGGTAGCTTTGTACTCGTGCAAAAAGGCAATATGAAACAAGTAAGGAAAGTCTAAAGTCGGGCGGGGCCGACTATATTATACCCTGCACCACTTTGTGATCTACAATTTTCGATACCATATCACATCTGTCAAATGTGTTGGGGGCTATATATAAAGGTTTGTCCCAAATACATACATTTAAATATCACTCGATCTGGACAGAATTTGATAGACTTCTACAAAACCTATAGACTTAAAATTTAAGTTGGCTAATGCACTAGGGTGGAACACAATGTTAGTAAAAAAATATGGGAAACATATAAATCTGAAGCAATTTTAAGGAAATTTCGCAAAAGTTTATTTATGATTTATCGCTCGATATATATGTATTAGAAGTTTAAGAAAATTAGTCATTTTTTCAACTATTCGACTAAGCAGTGGCGATTTTACAAGGAAAATGTTGGTATTTTGACCATTTTTGTCGAAATTAGAAAAACATATATATGGGAGCTATATCTAAATCTGAACCGATATCAACCAAATTTGGCACGCATAGCAACAATGCTAATTCTACTCCCTGTGCAAAATTTCAACTAAATCGGAGCAAAAAATTAACCTCTGTGGTCATATGAGTGTAAATCGGGCGAAAGCTATATATGGGAGCTATATCTAAATCTGAACCGATTTCAACCAAATTTGGCACGCATAGCTACAATGCTCATTCTACTCCCTGTGCAAAATTTCAATTAAATCGGAGTAAAAGATTGGCCTCTGTGGTCATTTGAGTGTAAATCGGGCGAAAGCTATATATGGGAGCTATATCTAAATCTGAACCGATTTCCACCAAATTTGACACGCATAGCTATAATGCTAATTCTACTCCCTGTGCAAAATTTCAACTAAATCTGAGCAAAAAATTGGCCTCTGTGGACAAAGGAGTGTAAATCGGGCGAAAGCTATATATGGGAGCTATATCTAAATCTGAACCGATTTGGATGATATTTTGCAAGTTTTTCAAGACTCATAAAATATTGGGATGTACGGAATTTGAGGAAGATCGGTTGATATACACGCCAATTATGACCAGATCGGTGAAAAATATATATGGCAGCTATATCTAAATCTGAACCGATTTTTTCCAAAATCAATAGGGATCGTCTTTGAGCCGAAACAGGACCCCATACCAAATTTTAGGACAATCGGACTAAACCTGCGAGCTGTACTTTGCACACAAAAATACATCAACAGACAGACAGACAGACGGACAGACAGACAGACAGACAGACAGACGGACATCGCTAAATCGACTCAGAATTTAATTCTAAGACGATCGGTATACTAAACGATGGGTCTCAGACGTTTCCTTCTTGGCGTTACATACAAATGCACAAACTTATTATACCCTGTACCACAGTAGTGGTGAAGGGTATAAAAAGTGGGGACTAAAACCAAAAATTGTGCATTGGCTATACACGGCAGTGGTTAGACCTATATTGCTATATGGTGTTGTAGTCTGGTGGCCAGCACTTCAGCAACCGACAGATCTAGATAAAGTTCAGCGTATGGCGTGTTTGTGTATCTCAGGCGCATTCAGCAAGACAGGAACAAATTCCCTTAATGTTATGCTGCATCTATTGCCTTTAGACATTTTGGCAAAACAGTCAGCTGCAACAACGGCTGTGCGGTTGCGCCAGCTATCGCTGTGGTCGGAAAAAAGTTACAGTTCGGTCCTCAAAATAATGCCAGATGTGCCTAACGTAGTGGATTACACTTTGGCGAGTCCACTTTTCGACAAAAAGTTTGAGACTCTAATCCCAAACAGTGAGGCGTCTTGCACACAGACCCTGGGGAACAAAGAATATATAGATTTCTACACTGATGGCTCCAAATTGGATGGACAGTTGGGTTTCGGACTATATTCTAATGATCTGGAACTTGGAATAGCGAAAAGATTACCTAATCACTGTAGTGTTTTTCTGGCCGAAATATTAGCTATAAGAGAGGTGGCGAATTGGCTGAGAAGTAATGTTCCAAAAAATGTGGTTATTAATATATACTCAGACCGTCAACCTCCAATAAAATCCTTGGACTCTGTGTTCCTCAACTCGAAAACGGCCATCGGCTGAGCAGTACAATATTCACCTAATATGGGTGCCTGGACCTAGGAACATAACGGGGGACTGCGAAGCGGATGAGTTGGCAAGGCTAGGGACTACCTTACATACTCCTGCGGAACTAGAATCTGTTGGTATGCCCCTGCGTGAGAAGGCTGTTATGATGGCAAATGTTCGATGGGAGAATTGCAAGGGCTGTAACGACACCAAGCATATGCTAGTGTTCTCGAGACGTCAGATATCACTCCTGATATCTGCTATAACGGGTCGCTGCCTGATAGGCGATTTTGCAAAAACTATAGGCGCGAAGTATAATGACTATTGTATGAGCTGTCATGATGCGGAGAAAAAGGAATCAATTAAACACCTCTTGTGTGAGTGTCCTGAATGTTGTGTAAGACGTAAGCGAATTTTAGGGGCATATAGCTTTAGATTACTGGCGAACCTGGAAAACGTTAACTTAAGCAGTCTGTTCATGTCTTTGGAACAATCTGGTTGGTTCAGCAAAAGAAACTATTAGAGACAGTTCAGTGGTTAAACTAGAAGTGCCCATATGTAATAGGTAATTTTAGTTGAATGTGGTATCAGTCGAAGTGAGCCTGAGACTTAATCGGGCTGCCAATTTAATCTAACCTAACCTAACCTATATATCTTACGCCCGATATGCAATTACATGGTTCCAGAAGTAAGATTTTTTCTGATTTGCTTCAAAGTTTGCACAAGGACCCCCGATACCCCCGAGGTTACCAACTTCCAACGCCTACAGGTCAGCCCGTGGACCTACTAGGGATCCACAAATTTGCAACCTAAGAGGAAAACACCTCAGCTTTCATACAAGGAAAAAAGTATGTTGATATCATTACTCGTTCAAAAGTTGCAGAATTATTTCCAAAAAAAAGGGATTTGGAACCACTGTGCGCTGGGTAATTGCTTACTGAATACAAATATGGAAAATTCCTCAAATGTGTGGCGTATTTGCCCAGATATTTTCTTGAGGGGGGTTCCCACGCCTTGTAAACCATATTTGGATACGAATTCATCACGTACCTCTGAGACAATTTTCTTAAGTCTTGTCTGCAGTCCTCGTGCTGCTCCGTCAAATTTCCGCCCATTATCTGAATATATTTTATGCGAGCGGTCGCGACGGTAAAATGCTGAGGTAAACAGATCGGTAACTGGCTCCAAATGGCTCATAGTGGCCAGCGAAATCAACCCCTGTAATGGCAAATGGGCGATGATAACTTGTTCTATCCTCCGGGAGAGGTGCCATTATTTGTCCCTCCCTATGATTTCTTGCTAAAATACAGTGTCGACTAACAATCTGCCACGAATAATCCAAGACTCTAATCTTCTAGTAGATACAGTTAGCTGTATCCCGCCATGAAAAGTCAGTATGGGGATAAAATCAACGTAAAGTCGAGCCAATCTGCTTTTGTAAGCCACAATAAATGGGTGTCTCTTCCCATAAGACAGTGCTGTAGTAGAGCCTAAGCGACAATTGCCTCTCACTACTCCGTTGTTGTCATTGAAGGGTGTTAACGAAAGAATAGGACTATCTGTAGGTAACTTTTTCTTTTCTTCAAGGCAACTATATTCCGAAGGAAAATGACGTTACTGCGACATAACCATTAAACGGAATGAACCAATTCCACAGCACACAGCCGCTTGCCATGGGCCATATCAAACTACTTTCGAGAGGAGTGAGCACTAACATATTTATGAACCAATAAATTTATGCTAATGAGACATGGTCCGAGTAGCAGATTTTTGGGTTTTCTACAGGTATAAACGTCGAAAATGTCATATACCTGTATAAAACATAAAAAACGTAGTAAATGGCAAAAAAAAATCTTACAACAACCTTAGATTTGATTTCAAAAACCATATTCAATATGATAATATGAAAACCTCATATTGGAGTATTTTAGATTATTTTGAAATTTTTACTGATTTTTTTTTCATTTGCTGAAACTGTAAAAATTGTAGGGGCAAAATTCGGATTTAGGAACACCGCGAGGACATGCAAAATACCAACCACTCAGGTTTAAATTTATTAATAACTCCGATTTTAATACGGATATATAGTAAGCCTCTATTTTCTTATTATTTTTTATTAGGAAAAGGCATTCTCAAATCAAGTAAGACATAAATGGTTCTAAAAAATGTATACTGTCCAAAAAATACGTAGCGTATATTGACAAAAACTAAGTATTTCTAACCATAAGAATTTTCTTCTAACCATAAGCAATTTTTAATAACGAAAATGGATTCCTAAATACAAAAATTGTAAAAAAAAATAGGAAATAAACGGTTCTAAAGACCGTATACTGTACAAATTCCTATATTGTTCAAAAACTAAGTATTTTACGAAGGTTTAAGACGTTTTTGACGTAAATGTACGTCAAACCCCTTACAGTTTACGGCAGTTTATCTCTATTGCTAATACGCGCATAACTCTAGACACAGGAAAGGAAAAAAGTAAACTGTTTAGCAGTTTAGTTCAATTTTTGCGAAAATTGAACTAAATTATACTCCACATTTTGAGATTTCCACAAAGCGTTGTTAAAACACACCCTTTCATAGAAGAAAAATGAACTAAAAGCTAAGAAAATAATCATTGGCACCAAACCATGACCATCATACCGTAGTTCATTTTTACCAATTTTTGGAAATCGTACGAAAAATTTCTTTTGCTTTAATTCATATTTAACTTAGGTGAACAGTTATTGAAATTTATACCAACGTTTTGCAGGGATTATTTCCGGATGCTTTTTTTTATTGGATATTCAATGTATAGTCAATTACATTTGCACAAAAATATGTCTATTACTACAATACGAATACTAATACAGCACGACATAAAACACATATTTAATAATTGCTTAAACTAACATCACACGAAAACTTATGTTGCTAACACCGTATATATAATAAACAAGTAAGGAAAGCCTAAAGTCTTGCGGGGCTGAGATAAGTCGACATATTCGGCGGCGGCAAAAGAAATACGTTTGGAAAACGTGTACCGAAAACATTTTTCTTTAGTTAGAGTTTTTTGAATTTCTTCGAAAATTTTAAACTTTTATCACCAAAAAAGTTCGTTTATTACAAAATTTTTATTTTTTCAATAAAAAAAAAAAATATTTTTAAACCAACAACACAGTTCATTTCGTTTATATCAAGCACTGTTCTTTCAATTCTTTTCTGACTTTAAGTCTTTAATAAGACACATTTTACAGTTTCATAGTAAGAATTTAATATAGTAGTATGTAATGTTGAATATCTTTTCGAAATCTCCCCAACATATCTGGAATATATGTAAAAAAAAAACCAAAAAAAATAACATTTTGGTGTTCGGTCGAAGCAGGGATCGAACCCACGACCTTTGGTATGCAATGCGGACGTACTAGCCATTTCTCCACGGTGCCCAACTAAATGTATGTTTCTGTATAACAGCTACGTAGCCCTGTAGATAGTGTGTTGGCTTATAAATTGCATGGTCCCCGGTTCGTTTCTCCATCCAGGCGAAAGGTAAAATTTGAAAAATTTATAAAACCGAATAATTTCTTCTACATTGTTTGTATTACAGAAAAAGGTGCTATGTACTAAAAGCCTCGTGGAAGTGAGAAATACGTCAGGGAAAATGTAATTATACAGAGAAGATTTTGATTTTGAGTTAGTCTTTATGAAATAGTTTTTAAATCCTGGAAAAGAATAAACGTTTATCACAAAAATAAACTTCCTTACAGAGAAAAGCAAATGAGAAACGATCTTGGTTTGTCTAAAATTTCGCTTGGGAGGAAAGAATTATTTTTTTGCGTGTGGGGGATATTTACTTTAATTTTTTGTGCTTTAATAACCTGCATACAATAATCAATTCTTATAATTGCAGAAAAAACTTTTTGCTGACCAGTAACAATATCCTTCCTTCTTCAATCACGAAATTAAATGATCCAATTCATTTTTAAGGAATGAGTACTAACATCACACACACACACACACCGAGTTTCTAGTGGATCGGATAAAATGTCAGTCAATGCTTCAGTTGGAATATTATTCAAAAATGTATTTTAATCTATCGTTTTTTTCTTAGTTGGTTAAATATTTAATTGTATCAGTCAAATTTTTAATTGAATTCATTTTCAGCTTGAACTACATTTTTGATTGAAAATATTTTGATAAACCAATATTTGATTCATTTCCGGGTATTTTAGCTCAACAAAATTTAACAACATTACACTCCATCACAAAGAAATAAATAAAAGTTTAAATAAATTCGCAACTGGTAGCTTGTAAACCATACTATTCACTATCATTGAAACATTTTAATTTCTTGTTTAGCAGATTTACCAGAGTGAACTTGGGAACGCTCCATGTCAGCTACCCTGTATTTATTTATCACCTAATTCTATGTCTCCTCACATATCTAAAACGATAAAAATGAACTAGGACGATTATCCAACGATTTGGTTAAATCCATCTTCCTAACTTCTTATGTCTTGCCCATGCAGATGTTGATGATGATGATGATGATAATAACAAAGTGTGCATGTCTTTGAACTTCTTGAGGTTGGGTACTTTTTCATAACCTGCAAGGGAAAAATGCCGCTGGTCATTAAGGACCATAGAAAGACGAAGAAGTTTTATAGTAAAAAGTTTATTTTTTCTCCTCTTTTGTTTCTGGTTTGGAGTTTGTCTAATAAAGTGTAATTTCATCGAGTCATTTGTGAAACAAACGCCCAAACGAGAAAGAAAAACAAAATTTAAATTTCATTGTGCTAAATATGACCTGTGGCCATTATATGGTATGGTATTATATTTGGGATAACTTTTCACAATTTCTAACCGAATAGAAGGAGAAAGAGGATTTTCTAATGTAAAAGTTGGATGTACACATTTACGTGAAAATGAGTAAAGCATCTGTTCGTTGGCACTTTCATGCTACATTCATCTAACAAAAAAGACAAGTACACAAAATGTATTTCTTAGTTTATTGGACCTCAAAGAAATGTCAATGCCTTTATTACACAATGATCGACCTATAAAGATACTAGAATTAAAAAGATTTTGTTTAATTTTCAGTATATATCGATAATCTCACAAGTATTAGATTCCATTATTCCCGCACTTAAAAAAAAACTCTTATCTGATATATACTCCCAAATATATATATATATATATATATATATGTATACTGTGCCTCAAGCAGAAATATTAACAGAATTTGTTCATACAAACTATCCCTCCAAACATTCTGCGAGTGTTAGGATGATTGATCATTGGAATGATTATTTTATGACTCCGTCTGATGTTCAGTTATGGATTAATTATAACCATGAGTAATTATTGACTCTTTTGTTATGCCAAAATATGATGTTCTGATTTTTATTACTCATTTTGGAGAATAATTTCTTAATCATTAATGATTGGGTGATGAGACTCATTAAATGATATATTCTTAATCATTTTTGTTTCAATTTGCTGATTTTCATATGCACGATGCCTAAAAGAATTATTAAAAAGTCATACATATGATTTCTTTCCCAGTTAGTTTGAAAAAGCGATCGTCAAACAATCACCCACAGAACTCTTTAATGATTAACATATGCGACAACAACAGAGAAAGGGCTAACACTCATCAAACAAGCACACTTGTAATTAAAAAATGATTGTTTGTTGTTTGATTTTGTTGTAAAAAGAATGTAAGAAACGTCCACTGTGCTAAATTTGAATTTGAATCAACGCAGTACATTATAGATATTTTTC
Source organism: Haematobia irritans (assembly GCF_050003625.1). Lineage (NCBI taxonomy): Eukaryota > Metazoa > Arthropoda > Insecta > Diptera > Muscidae > Haematobia > Haematobia irritans. The sequence goes on along the minus strand of NC_134398.1, from coordinate 70,456,186 downwards.
AGTTGGATAAAATATTTTCACACTATAAGACCAACGCAAATTAATTAATTTTTTTGAGTTACAATATCGGTTGTATTATCGGAGTGCCATTTTCAACCTCAACAGCCTTAAAAGAATTCGACGTTGAGTTACAGACTAACCCTGATTTGAATGCCGAGCTGGTAAGTTACAGTATGTCACATTTCGCAAATATTTGACCAAGTGTCACGCCAAAAGACATTTCTGAGACATTTTGGTTTGCATACTAGGTATATATCGAAAACTTTCTTAATTCTTTAATTCGAAAATGTTTCAAGAAAAATATTTGGTCAAAATTTTGTATAGTGTGACAATGTCCTTAGATTAAAATTTGTTTGATACTCAAATATATACTTATAATGTTCTTTTCTTGCAGAAGCGAATTTTAATGAAAGTGGGAGGAGAAGAATTTAAAACGTTTGTGAGACAAGCGTTTAAAAAAATTTTAGTGGATGACAGTCGATTCAAAACTTCTGCTTTATTAGTATTTTGAAAGGTGTATTTTTCTATTTATTCCAGACATTTTTTAATTAAACAAAATTTCAGATGTTACTCATCGTAAATCTTAAAATGTTGACGACAATCGTATTAATATGGGTTTGCAACAATATGTTGTACACGCAAAGGAGCGTACGGAAAGGCGGCAAAAAAATTGAGCTTCATTTCTGCACTTTTTCTGCAATTTATAGTTAAATATATGTATTCGATAATTTAACATATATAACTTTACTTAAATTTATTATATAAGATATTATATAGATTTCAAACAAATACATTTTCTCAAATTTTTTTCATATAGTTTTAAAACATATAAATATATATTTAAAAACAAAAACACAAAAAAAATATTAATTTAACTTACATATAACGTAACATATAATATATAATAGAATTTATGGACATGAACAAAACCAAAACTTACAACATTTTTCTCTAAGTTTTTTTCATATTGTATAATACAAAATATTATATAATAAAAATAAATAAAAAAACATTACATGTAAAGACTTATAAATGAATATTAAGACGGAGTACAATATCAATCAAAAAAATTATTATTTAAAGAGTCATTGAAGCAAATCATTTTGAGGGCAGACTTTCTCTATGAAAAATACTCATATTTGACTCATAAATGAATATTAGGGCGGAATGCAATGATTATTTAAAGAGCCATTGAGGCCAATCATTTTGAGGGCACATTTCCTTTATTCAGAATACTCCTATTTGACTCATACATGAAAGGAGTGCTAAATCAATCAGAAAAATGATTATTTAAAGACTCACTGAGGCAAATCGTTTTGAGGGCACACTTTCTTCAAACCCGAGTCAATTTTTTATGCAACAAAAAGAAAATTTCGTCTCTCAACACAAAAAGCATGTTCATTTTTTTTCTACATGACTATTCTTTCTGCCGCTCTACACAATATAAACAATATATTGTGTAAATTAAAAAAATGTTTAGACTTAAGCATATCAAATTTTTCAAATGACTGAACTATGCGAGCACAGTTAACCACCAGAACGCAAGTCTCTAAAGTTGTTTTAATTCCCTCACTGTGTTATTTTTATGTCTTCTGTCAACTCTCTTCGCCGCCTTTAATTATGTCGGTATGCACTATAAATATATATATTTATAAATTAAAATATGTTTGTATCCACACATATCATATTTAAACAATTCGATGTCCTAATTATAATATTTTCTAACAAACATTATATTTATACTAGTTAATGAACATTCTATGCTTCCACTTAAAATTATTGTAATAACAAATTGAATCCAAAACACATATTTTTTACAACGAAGCATACAAAATTCTCTTATTCATCGGTTTATGTGCTATACATTTTCTTTTAACCCTTCTGTGAGTGCTGAGGTCCTGGTGGACCGTTTTGATTTTTATTCATACATAACATTATCTTTTATATGATTTGCAGCGTGAAATTATAAATGTGTATGTGATTGAATCATTAAATCGGTTTTTATAGGTGTTTGAAACAGTTTAGTGCGTTTCTGTGTGATGAAGTCCATTGAGACCCACCCTGAGGATGAAGCTACCGAGTCGCGCAGCCGATTTTAGCCCCTGCTGACAAGTTTTTGGCAGTCGACGCCATCGCCGAATATGTCAACTTATCTCGACTCAAATTTAGCCGCCAATTAATCAAACTTATTGATTTATATCAAAAAATTTTATTAATAATTTATATATTTTCCACCTACAATCATTCAGTATCAAGTTGCTACAATCGATGTACAAAAATTTAGCTCAGAAAATTTGAATGAAATGTAAATCTGATTGCAAGATTAGTTGTACAACTAATCTCATTACAATTCGGAAAACTTCAGATCAGAGAATGAAGCCGCCGAGTCGCGCCGCCGATTTTAGCCGTCGCCGACCTGTTTTTAGCAGTCGACGCCGCCGCCGAATATGTCGACTCATCTCGACTCAAATTTAGCCGCCAATTAATCTAAAATATTGATTTATATCAGAAAAATTTAATAATATTTGTTATAGTTTTTGCCTAAATTTTGAACTTTCCACTTTCAATCAATTAGTATCAAGTTGCTATAATAGTTTTACAAAATTTTAGCTCAAAAAATTTGAATGAAATGTAAATTTGATTGTAAGATTGGTTGTACAACTAATCTCATTACAATTCGGAAAACTTCAAATTGATTTTTTAAAAGATAATTTTGCGCCGCCGAAGAGACAATTTTTTTTCGGCTTAGCCGTCAAGCCGCCGCCGCCGGAGGCAAAAATGTAGTGTTAGCCGCCGCCGACAAAAATGGGTCGGCTTCATTCTCTGCTTCAGATTGATTTTATAGTTGATAATTGCACGCCGCTGTGTCAGCCGCCGCCGACAAAAGTGGGTCGGCTTATTCTCTGGACCCACCACTAATTACATCAATGGTTTTAGCACAGTTTAAAAAGCAGTGTAAAAAAATTGCGATTTTTGTGTTTGGAACAATTAATAACACTAACATCCTTTCAAAAAATTCCGTTATTTAGAAGAGTTTGTCATTTTTGAAGTTTCCATTGGATTCGTTGCTTGGTAGTACATGGATATATCCACTATAGTGAAACTACAAGTGCAAAAACATTATTTGGACTTCATAGAATTCGTGGTCGATCTACGTTTTTATATTTCTATACATGCTCCAGACCCAAAAGCTCCTGGAATTTGAAGCAACAACTATACCAATAATGGTTAGGTTAGGTTAGGTGGCAGCCCGATGTATCAGGCTCACTTAGACTATTCAGTCCATTGTGATACCACCGTGGTGAACTTCTCTCCTATCACTGAGTGCTGCCCGATTCTATGTTAAGCCCAATGACAAGGGACCTCCTTTTTATAGCCTAGTCCGAACGGCATTCCACATTGCAGTGAAACCACTAAGAGACGCTTTGAAACCCTCAGAAATTTCACCATCATTACTGAGGTGGGATAATCCACCGCTGAAAAAATTTTTGGTGTTCGGTCGAAGCAGGAATCGAACCCACGACCTTGTGTATGCAAGGCAGGCATGCTAACCATTGCACCATGGTGGCTCCTATACCAATAATACTGCGAACAAAACGAACACCACTAAAAAAATCTTACTGTTTTTCCTTCAAAAATTCAGTTTGTTTGGAATATTCAACTATGTTACCAAAACAATATATTCTTGCATGGTTCCTATAAGTATAATTATAGGTACCACGTCTGCGACGAAGATCAGGGCATCTAGAATACTTATCAAAAAACATTAAATGTAAAAAAAAAGTATATACAGCCGTAAGTTCAGCCAGGCCGAAGCTTATGTACCCCCCACCATGGATTGCGTAGAAACTTCTACGAAAGACTGTCATCCACAATCGAATTACTTGAGTTGTGGTATCTTAAAACTTCTTAACATCGTTTTCTAAATTGTGAGTTAGTCCATACGTGGTATATACTAGACAAAAAAGGTATGTATAGGTAAGTCTACAAATAATTACGAATCGATATGGACTTTTGCACGGTACGTAGAGACCCAGAATTGAAATATGGGGGTCGCTTATATTGGGGCTATATACAATTATGAACTTTATATGCACAAATTTTTGTGTGATTGGGGATCGATTTATCTGAGGGCTATATATAACTATAGACCGATATGGACCTAGTTAGGCATGGTTATTAACGGCCATATACTAGCACAATGTACCAAATTTCAACTAACTCGTATGAAATTTGCTCCTCCAAGAGGATCCAAAACCAAATCTCGGGATCGGTTTATATGGGGACTATATATGATTATGGACTGATATGGACCACTTTTGGCATGGTTGTTGGATACCATATACTAACATCACGTACCAAATTTCAACCGAATTTGATAAATTTTGCTCTTCCAAGGGGTTCCGGAGGTCAAATGTGGGGATAGGTTTATATGGGGGCTATATATAATTATGGACCGATTTCGACCAATTTTTGCATGGTCATAAGATACCATATACTAACACCATGTACCAAATTTCAGACGGATCGGATGAAATTTGCTTCTCTTAGAGGCTCCGCAAGCCAAATCGAGGGATGGGTTTATATGGGGGCTATATATAATTATTGACCGATGTGGACCAATTTTTGCATAGTTGTTAGAGATCGTATATTAACACAGTGTACCAATTTTCAGCGGGATCGGATGAAATTTTCTTCTCTTAGAGGCTCCGCAAGCCAAATCTGGGGATCGGTTTATATGGGGGCTATATATAATTATGGACCGATGTGGACCAATTTTTGCATGGTTATTAAAGACCATATACTTACACCATGTACCAAATTTCAGCCGGATCAGATGAAATTTGCTTCTCTTAGAGGCTCCGAAAGCCAAATCTTGGGATCGATTTATATGGGGGCTATATATAATTATGGACCGATGTGGACCAATTTATGCATGGTTGTTAGAGACCATATACTAACACCATGTACCAAATTTCAGCCGGATCGGATGAAATTTGCTTCTCTTAGAGGGCCTGCAAGCCAAATTTGGGGGTCCGTTTATATGGGGGCTATACGTAAAAGTGGACCCATATGGCCCATTTGCAATACCATTCGACCTACATCAATAACAACTACTTGTGCCAAGTTTCAAGTCGATAGCTTGTTTCGTTCCTCTCTATCATCCTTTTTTATTGTGGGTCCCACAAGACCTTATCACGCTGGTGTAGCTTCCGGTGTTATCACATACACCCAAAAAAAAGGGGCTCTAATGCCAACTGAACTTTATTTTAGTTCATGAAGATTAGTTGATTTTAGTTAAATTTTGCACAATATGAGTAAATGTTCCTTATTTGAATATTTTTTTTGCTAACTTTAATGACGTGAACTAAAAATAAGAAAAAAAGTTGCATACAAATATAGTGCACAATTTTACTACTAAATAAAATAGTTCATATTTTCCTAAAATGACAGAAGTTTGCTTAAATTGAGTTCATAAGTCTCTCAAATGAGTAAATTTTACTAAAATTGTACCTGTCTTGAACTTCGTACAGCGCTAAAGACATTTTAACAATTTTTTAACCCAATTATTAAAATTAAAAAAATTAATTATTTTTAAACAAATTTCTTCAATTTGACAAAAAGTATTAACTTATTTATAGCATGTTGCAATTAGAAAACTATTTCAGTTAAAATTTACTGAAATAAACCTACATTTTCTTCCACGGTGGGTTCACTGTTTTTTGGTGTACAGGAGGGTTAACATATTTCATCATACATTTTTATGAAAACCTATTGGCTATAAAAATCGGGCTATTAACATAAAGAACAGGGTTGAAATCAGGGATGCACAATCAAATTTTTTAATTGTACTAGGGCTAACAAAAAACTGTTCTTGTTGGTTTAAAATTGTACCAACTTTAGTAATACTCATTTTCATTTTAGTATTTAACCCTACGCGGACGAAAACGACTGTTTTTCATATGTTTAGGTGTAAAAATGTTATGTTTGGAAATCAAATTTTTTAACACAATATTTTTAAGAGCAAGCATATAATGCTCATAAACTAGCATAACATGTTTGCGATATATATGTTAATATGTTAGAACATATATATGCTTGAAGCAAAATGTGTTTGGGGCATATGTTACAGAAGCGATATTTTTGAGGGTGTAGCTTTGGCACTATATACAAATGTAAATATTTCATTTTTGACACTCTTGTTGGTTTAATTTTGATAATTTTAAATTTAATATAAGTTTGAATAATTTCTTGTCTCTCCTAAGAATGAATTCTCTTTTATTCTTGTCGCGAAACTAAAATTCAGGACTTATGTAGGTATTTTCCCAATGCATCATACACATGTTGTCTCCACATTTCAATGGAATAGATTCATATGTGTTCCAGGGAGGCTGCATAAAAGTTTACTATTCAACCAACTAAGGCAACCAAGAAGAAAAACACAAATGAAGAAAGATAAGAGAGCATGAAGGAATTATAAATGACACTGTTTCACCCCTTCAGTAGGAATAGGAATATGATAATTTTTGGTGTTAAACTTTTTCTTTTCTCTTCGAAAAGTTAACCAACGGAGAATTTATTTAAAGCCACAGACTTATTGCGGAAAACATGCATGTTGATGCCACAACCACAAGCAAAGTTGAAGGAACATTAACACTAATATACTTTTATATTGGATTGGATTTAAAATAATTTTCCAAATATTTAAGCCACGAATGAATACGATTATTAGGGTAGCTCTATGAGTATATCCTACACGCAGAGAAGAAATATGATCACATCTTAGAGCAAATTGTTATTTTGGATGGGAGAGAAAAAAATGTTTAGCGCGAAACTGTTGTTTTCTCGCCAAACATAAAATTGTTGTCGAACACAGAAACAGTTTTTTCTGATTCAATCACGATATTAATTGATCCAAATAACTTTTAAATTGAAATGTCTTCAATCACGAAAATAATAGTATCAATCACAGTTTTAATTGGACATTAAAAAATACTTGATTAAAAAATTAATTGATTTCATTATCAAATTTCAATTAATTTTTTAATTGATTCAATTAAAACTTTATTTGATGTTGATTGCAAAACTCAATTATTTTTTTTACTTTAAAAACGTAACTATTTTCAATTGCTTTCTTAACTGACTTAGAATTTTTAGTTTGATTAAAAAGTTGATTGTTTGAAAAAATTAAAAATTATTTGAAATAAAATTTCATCACTTTTTTATTGACTTAGTCTTCCGAGTTTATTTAAAAAGTTAATTGTATCAATTAGTTTTTTAATTAAACTTCTACAATTTTCAATCACTGACTTAATGTTTCTATCTTGATTAAAAAGTTAATTGTATCAATTAATTTATTAATTGAAAAGTTTTTTCAATTTCAACCAACTTTTTAATTGGAAATATTTTGGTGATATCTTTTTCTGTGAAATTACACACAAAAAAAATTTTTCTGATTCAATCACGAAATTAATTGATCCAATTAATTTTTAATTGAAATGTCTTCAATCACAGAAATGATAGTATCAATTAAAAAATTAATTGAAGGTCAATTAAAAAGTTAATTGATCCAATTAAAAAATTAATTGATAATATTATTTTTGTGATTGATTTTTGTTTCAATTAAAAAATTTGTTGAATCAATTAAATCTTTAATTGAATATTTTTTAAAACTCAATTAAAATTTTAATTGGAAAAATGTTCGTGAAATTTTTTGTGTGTAGATTCATAATGTCCTAGAAAATAACATGTTCTCCGTCCAAAAACAACATTTTGCATCAGGAGGTGATCATATTCCTTCCCAGACAGATCTATGGATCTTACAAGAAAAGCAAAAACAACTTAAATCATAACCTACTAGAAAATGGGACATACAAATACTATGAGGGGATATGATTGTTATCTTACTAGTAAGGACCTTTCTGATACACTAAAAAAAATATTTACGTGATATTAAAGATAACCCAAACTTAATTTAAGGATGCGCAATTTACTAAATAATAGGGACAAGTTTCTTTAAAATAATGAAATTTTTATTAAAATAAAGTTTATAATCTTTGCTTCAAAAATTTTTTTCGTTAGATTTAAGACACATATTTTGGAAATTTGCGTCCCTCCGTTAAAGTCACATGTCTTTGCACTAAGACAAATTTTGTTAAAAGTAAAGAAACATATTTTTGATTTAAAGAAATTGTCCTTAAATTAACAGAAATATTGAATCTTTAGATTTAAGATAAAAACGCTTCAAATATAGGCTAAGACTTATTTGAGGACTTAGCATCTTTGGTTTACAGTTTTTTTTTTTTTGGAATTAAGAAAACCGTTTTTATTTTTAAGTGTCCGCATTTGTTTGTACGTCTATAGTTTTATTAATATACCACGAAAAGCGAATGAAAATTTAATAAATGAGATCTGTATCCTAATTTTATCCTAGATTTAAAGCCGGATAAATCGCTAAAAATTTCTTTATTTTAAAGAAGCCGCATCTTTGCTAGGAATCAATACAAAAATCTTTAAGCGAAGGCCAAAATCTTTGGATCCAAGTAAACTTTTTTTGAGTGTAGGTGGGTTTGAACGGCGCTCGAACTCCGTATTTTTTCGTCCGCGGGTTCGATAGACTCTCAGAGTTCAATGGACTTTTCTAGTTAAGAAGTTTTAGGGACCTTGGTAGGGATTGTATTCAAAATCTTAATGTTTATAATTTTTTTTAAATTTTTGTCGACTTATTACATTTTTAGGAAACATTTGAAAGGAATAGCGCTCTACACAAACGAAATCGGCTGGGATGTTAGAATAACAAAGGGTTACAAAATTTTTATTTTTATCATAAATAAGCAAAAATAAAAAACTGTCTAATAATTAATTTTGAACATTTTTTCAGAAGCGACCTTAGTAAAATAAAATTTTCTCTCATATAAGGATACACCATTTTAAGTCGATCCAATTAACTATAAGGACAAAACGATTTCATAGCAAAGTTTATCAACTTTTTGACGAGGAAAAAAGGCTTTATATGTGAGAAATACGTCCTCTACACTAAGCAAAATTCGCATTCGTATTTTATGGACATAAAATCTTTGGCCTCACGACAATATTATTTTCAGTAATTTGACATTAAAGGATTAATAATTGAATCGAATTCGGTACTCCCCACTATGTGACCAAAGTTCGCACATTCAGATGATAAAACAGGTCTTCACGGTCGAAATTTTGTGCATGTGTGTGTGTGCGACCGGATAAGTTCATATCAAACTGTAAATAAGCTCCAAGCGTAAATTGCGACAAGCCGGAACAAAAGAGTTAAGCACAAGTAGACAACAAAAACCAATGGAAAAAAGAAGAAAACTCCAAGCACCTAAAAACAAAAATACGTAGAACATTTGTTATTTGTGTTATCAGATCACGTGCGAGACATTACAGACTGCAAGGTAACAGCACAGTAGAAATCTTCCCTCTCCCATGCTATTTCACTTAACACTGATTCCACTACAGTGTCCCTGCTCCCAGACAATGAATAGAACAGAGAAATAGGATACCGCACATACGCAGCAAAAGAAAAAGGACGATAACACGTAGTTGATTCAAATTCACATTGCTTACCAGAGAATTAAGCAGAATAAACTTCTCCCCGGTAGCCATATCTGAGAATGTTTAGTTGTGGAGGGCCCCTTGATGAAGAGGGTAGTCGGAAGGTAAAAATTAGACGGGGCATATCGATAGGTACTTGAACGTAGCAATGAGACCAAATAAACGGGTCGAGTTCCAGAGCTAAGCTTAAGGTCTTATGCCGTCGATGTTAAGATTTGGATTAGAATCTTGTGTATGCACCAAACTTATGATCACCACTACGTCCCGCATCATGGTTAGGTTACACACAAATTTTTTTCTTTTTTTTTTTTGATTTCAATCACGAAAATCGCGGATTCAATAATTTTTTTATTGAAATGTCTTCAATCACGAAAATGATAGTATCAATCACCCAATTTGATTGAAAACCAACACGATTTTCAATTAAAAATTTAATTGACTTTTGTTACGAGTCCAATTAATTGTGTGATTGAATCAATTAAAAACGTGATTGATTTTTAACATAAAATTCAATCACAGTTTTAATTGAATTAATCAGTCAACTATTTGATTCATTCAATTAAATATGTAATTGAAATTGACTATATATTTCATTAAAAAAATTTATATATTGCGCCCCCAAAATAGTATTTAGTTTTATTTGAAATAAAAGAAAATATGTGTTTCTTATAAAACATATTCAATATTTTATTATTTTTTGAATTATGCAATAGACAAATATATTTGGTTCTTGTCATTTGTGTGTTTTGTTCTAACATAACTTACACATACAATTACTGTCAATAACAACTATAGGGTGAAAAAATAAACTATATAAATCATTATCTTCCTTACAATAATAACCATGTCAGCATGTTCCTTCTACTACACGCAAAAAAATAATTCTTTCCTCCCAAACGAAATTTTAGACAAACAAAGTTCGTTTCTCATTTGCTTTTCGCTGTAAGGAAGTGTATTTGGAAGAAAAGTAGATACTTTTTGTGATAAACGTTTATTCTTTTCCAGGATGTAAAAACAATTTCATAAAGACTAGCTCAAAAAAAAACATTATTTTCTTGCTAATTGCATTGTCCCTCACATCTTTCTCACATCCACGAGGATTTTTAGTTCTTAACACCTTTTCCTGTAATACCAACAATGTAGAAGAAATTATACAATTTTATAAATTTTTTAAATTTTTTTTACCTTTCGCCTGGACGGAGAATCGAACCGCGGACCATGCACATTGTAAGCCAACACACTAACCACTGAGCTATGTACCTGTTATGGTCATCAATAGATAAATATCCATATAAGTTATATTTATATAGCATAGCTTGCGGCGCCCACGAACCGAATAAACAAAGTTTATTTAACAGAAACAAACATTTAGTTTGGCACCGTGGAGCAGTGGTAGCTACGTCCGATTCTCATGCCAAGGGTCGTGGGTTCGATCCCTGCTTCGGCCAAAGTTTTTTTTTTTGCTTTTGTTTTTTTTTTACATATATTTCAGATATATTCGGAAGATTCCGAAAAAATGTTCAACATTACATTGTACTATATTAAATTTTGAACTGTAAAATGTGTCTTATTAAAGACCTAAAGTCAGAAAAGAACAGTGTTTGATATAAACGAAATGGACTGTGTTGTTATTTCAAAAATAACTTTTTTTATTGAAAAAATAAAAATTTTGTAACAAACGAATTTTTTTGGTGATAAAAGTTTAAAATTTTCGAAGCAATTCAAAAAACTCTAACAAAAGAAAAACGTTTTCGGTACACGTTTTCCAAACGTTTTTTTTTCTTTGCGTGTATGTAGATGAGCCTAGATTTCCAATAAATCAGCAGCCTGTAAGCTAAATTAGTTTTTCTGAAAGTAAACAGAATAATTCAAATTTAGTTTTGTTTTAGTTTTGTTCAATTAAAAGTTAATTTTGTAAACATCCCAGCAAAAAAAGCGTCGCCAAAAAAGTAATGAAAATGTTGTTTTTGGTGCAAAATTGACGCAGAAGCGATGAATTTAACATGGGCTTGTCATAGGACGGAAGTCCTCCATTTCAACAGCCGTTGCATTGAATTTGCATCACTTCTTTAGGTGTGATCCGAATTCAATGTTTTGGATGTAAATTAAAAAATTCTGTGATATTTTGCCAAATAAATAATTTTTATAATTTTTTATAATTTTTAAAGGATTCTAACGCTTATCGGAAACGTTTGACCTCAAATATTTTAAAAATTCACAATTTTTTCAAATTGGATTTAGCATTTTTTTCGACAAAATTTAAATGATGTGTACCATTTTATGAATTCTTACTCTGTTTTTAACCTATTTGAAACAAAAACCTTAAAATTACCCATTAAAAGTATGAAAACCCCAAGTTATAAAAAAACTGAATTAAAATAACTTCTTGGGTACACAGAAAAAAATATCACCAAAATATTTCCAATTAAAAAGTTAATTGAAGTTGAAATTTTTTTCAATTAATAAATTAATTGATACAATTAACTTTTTAATCATGATAGAAACATTAAGTTAATTAAGTCAATGATTGAAAATTTTAAAATTTGTAATTAAAAAATTAATTGATACAATTAACTTTTTAATCTAATTCGGAAGACTAATTAAAAATGTATTTCAAACAATCATTTGTTAATCCAAATAAAAACTCTAAGCCAATTCAGAAAGTAATTAAAAATAGTTACCTTTTTTAATTAATAAATTAATTGAGTTTTGCAATCAACATCAATTAAATTTTTAATTGAATCAATTAAAAAATTAATTGAAATTTGCTGAAAAAATCAATTAATTTTTTAATCAAGAATTTTTTCTATGCCCAATTAAAACCGTGATTGATACTATCATTTTCGTGATTGAAGACATTTCAATTAAAAAATTAATTGGATCAATTAATTTGGTGATTGAATCAGAAACATTTTTTTTGTGTGTAGTTAAAATAAAGAACATCATTGGGAGTGCATCTTCTGGAAGTGCTTTTAAAGTTGTGCCTTTGAAAGAACTTCCAATTTTTTTGCTGGGATTACCTGCATAGAATATCAAGTCCAATTCTTAGTTCCTGGTTGCAGATTTATAATCTTCTTTTGCAGTTGTAGTCTTTTAGCATAAAAAGGTGTGTTAAGGAGCTCGGTAATTTAATTTTAGTAACAATTCCTTTCCAAAATTTCCACACATTGAAATCGTCTATTAAAATTTGAACCAATCAAAGACAAAAATAATGGGAAAGCAATGTAATATTTGGTATTATATTGATGATACTTTGCAAATTCTGGAAATAGAAAAAATATAAATGGAAAATACATATTTTTATTATTTTCGGATATTTTTCATATTTTTAAATCCAAAAGAAAGAACTTTTTTACCATTACATAATTCATTATTTCAGATATACTCATTAGCGTAGCTAGACAATTTTCCTAGGGGGGGCTATAGCCCCCCTAGCTAAAATTTATAGACTGAACTTATAGGTTCAATTAATGTTTTATTTCATAAAATTGAATAAAAAATTAGACATCAAAATAACTCGACAAACAATTTATAATAAAGCAACTAAAAGTAGTTCCACACTTTTCCCAGCAAAAAAATTGTGAGTTGTTCTAAAGGAACAACTTTAAAAGTACTTCCAAAAATGTCCTCAATTATTTTAAGTACACAGGAAGTTTTTTTACTTAATTTTTTTTTTCATATTTTAATGTGTAATTTTTTGTTTTCTTTTTTTCAAATAGTTTAAAAAAAGAGTAAGAATAAATAAATTGGTACAAATTATTCAAATTTTGCCACAAAACTGCTAAATCCATTATAGAAAAATCGATAATTTTGGAAATTATTCCAGGAAAAACGTTTCAAACAAGCGTTTGAAAATCATAAAAACAATATAAAAATTATTTATTTGGGAAAAAATTTTTTAATTCACATTCAAAACACTGAATTCGGATCTCACCTTAAGAAGTGATGCAAATTCATTGCAACGGCTGTTGAAACGGTGGACATTTGTCCTATGACAAGCTCATATTACACCAGACCCAAAAAGAACATTTTCACTACTTTTTTGGCAACGCTTTTTCGCAGCATTATTAAGATATTAATTTATGAAAGAGTAGTTTTAATATCAATTACTATTTTTTTAATTAAATTGACTAAACTAAATCAATCATAAGCTCAACCACAGCTTTATTTCATAAATATCTGACTTCAAACATTGCCATCGGCAACTGCTACCACAACCCAAGTGATTCGATTGTTCATGAAAGTCTTTAACGGAAATTTGTGCGATTGTATATACTTGTTTAATTTTTATAAAAATGAAAAAAACTATTGACATTTATTGAAAAATGGAAAATCATAAATAGAGTTTCAAATTCTGGGGAGGGCTAAAATTTTTCTGGGGGTCTAAGCCCCCTCCCCAGAGGCCTTCCTACGCTTATGGATATACTGCTCTCTACTTGGGTTCAAACTGAAAAAAGGCAGGTAAAACAAAAATGCAATTTAATAACAACGCTACTACGCAACTTGAAGGTGAATCTTCCAACAAACCCATACTGTTCTTGGTTTTAAGAAAACAAGGAGTGAAAAAAATTTATAATTTTAAAAGATCAAGACGCTACCCACCTTTTTGTTGCAAACATAACATATGTACGGCAGAGTTGGGGAAATGTAGTATAATGTTTCATATTTTAAACCCATTTTCAATGAGATTGACTCGATAGTTCTCACAGAGTATAAATATTCTATTTAAGTCTCTCTAGTTTGATCCAATTTGGTTGAGCTTGAGCTTCCATATATTTATTCTTCCGGTTTATGCAAATATGCCTAAAATACCCACATTTTACACAAAATTCTGTGATGATTTCCCTATATCGTAGTCACATCCCACACACAAGACTTTCCACACACGCAGAGAAGGAATATGATCACCTCAAACATGCTTTGAGAGCAAAATGTTATTTTTGGACGGAGAACATGTAACATGTTTGCGGCAAACATGTTATTTTCTCAAAAAGCCTATGTCAGACTCCGGCAACCATGTATATGTTTGCCGAGAAAACAACATTTTTGCGACAAAAAAAACTCCATGGTCACCGTCCAAAAATAACATTTTGCTCTCGAAACATGGTTGAGGTGATCATATTCCTTCTCTGCGTGCAGAACAGTTCAGTTTTAAATAAGGCTCCGACTTGTGGAAACATCGCCCGACAACCCACCATTGACCACATATCTTAGCGAGATCTAACCAATATCCTTGTAAAATCGCCACTGCAATGCAGTAAAAATTACTCAAATCTATAAAAAATAAATGCTATTTTATACAACTACATTAAAATTGCTATAGCTTTATATTTCCCATATTTGTTTACTAACATTATGTTTCATCCCAGGGCGTTAAATTTAAATTCTAGAGATTTTGTAGACGTACAAAAATTGGCTACAAATCGGTTAACATATACATAAATATTTGTCTATTACAATATAAACCTTCATAATAACTCCAAACAAATTTGAACGAGTTGAGATGGTAACAAATCTTGGCCTACATAGTGGTGGAGGGTATAATATAGTCGGCCCCGCCCGACTTTAGACTTTGCTTACTTGTTTTTAATTAAATTAAATAAAAAATAAACGAAAAATGTTGCGGCAATTATCTGTAAATTTAGAAATACTTCCATAAACAAATAACATATAAATGTTTGCAAAACAATAAATTGTCCGAAATAAATTTAAAATTACACTTGTTATCTTCGCTAGAACACTCTATTGTGTTCTTCAAAATAGTTACGAATTCATTTTCTATTTTTATACCCACCACCATAGAATAGTGACGGGGGGTATAATAAGTTTGTCATTCTGTTTGTAACACATCAAAATATCGATTTTCGACTATATAAAGTATATATATCCTTTATCAGGGAGAAATTCTAAGACGATATAACATAAGCATGTCCGTCAGTCCGTCTATCTGTCTGTCTGTTGTAATCACGCTGCAGCCTTCAATAATGGCGCTATCGTCCTGAAATTTGGCACAGATTCGTTTTTTGTGTGCAGGCAGGTCAAGTTCGAAGATGGGCTATATCGGTCCAAGTTTTGATATAGTCCCCATATAAACCGACTTCCCGATTTGGGGTCTTGGGCTTATAAAAACCGTAGTTTTTATCCAATTTGCCTGAAATTGAAAATCTAGAGGTACTTGAGGACCATAATATGGTGTGCCGAAAATGATGCCCATTGGTCCATGTTTTGGTATAGCCCCCATATAGATCGATGTCCCGATTTTGCTTCTTGGGCTTCTAGAAACTGTATTTACTATCCGATTTTCCTGAAATTGGAAATCTAGAGGTATTTTGGGACCATAAAGAGGTCTGTCGAAAATGGTCCGTATCAGTCCATGTTTTGGTATAGCCCCCATATAGACCTATCTCCCGTCTTTATGTCTGGGGCTTCTAGAATCCGTAGTTTTATCCAGTTTGCCGGAAATTAGAAATCTAGAGGTATTTTAGGACCACAAAGAGGTGTGTCGAAAATGGTCCGTATCGGTCCATGTTTTGGTATAGTCCCTATATAGACTGATCTCCCGATTTTACTTCTTGGGCTTCTAGAATCCGTAGTTTTCACCCAATTCGTCTGAAAGTGGAATTCTAGAGGTATTTGAGGAACATTAAGAGGTGGTGAGTATTGGTCCATGTTTTGGTATAGCCCCCATATAGACCTAACTCCCGAATATATTTCTAGGACTTCTGGAAGCCGGCTGACCACAAATAGGTCAGCCGAATATGGTGTGTGTCGATCCATGTTTTAGTATAGCCTCCACATAGACCGATCTCCAGATTTAACTCCTTGGGCTTCTAGAAACCGTAGTTTTTATCCGATTTGCACAAAAATGTAAATATATTGGAATTTTAGACCCTCAAAACTCTGTCTCGCATTTTTTTTCGGTTTGGTAAGGCATCGATATAGACCGATTTCTCTTCTTGAGGGTACACCCAAAGAAAAAATGTTTTCCTCCGGAAATTTTATTGTGAACCGTTTTCAAGTTATTCCAGCATATGTAGCGGAAGTGCCTTAATTTTTAACATAACGGTACATCTCAAAAAATCGAACTGATAGAAAAAAACCAAGTGTAGATTTGGATTCAGCGTCCCAAATAACCTTAAAAACTATATTCAGTTCTTAATCAACAGAACCATTGTTCCCTTGTGTAATCCTTATTAAAGAATATAAACTTTATAAAAAACTTGCTTTGGGCTATTCTCCACCAAGTTATATTTAAAGAAGTATAATTTTATACTTTTCTTTCTGATTTATTTTTGGTTTTAGCGGCGAAACTCGAACTTAATACCCGCCTTTAGAAATTGCTGTAACATAAAAAATATAGATTCAAAAAATTGTTGCATCTGCAACCTGTGATCCAGATGTAGAGTAAATATAGATCATCCTATTACCACACATGATATATATTTTTTTATGTAAACCAATTTAAAATCCGCACTAATTGTAAACACTTAACATAGGTATACAGTTCGTTAATCTGTGATTTGTTTTTGAGTTATTTATGTTTTATCAATATAAAGCGTTGTTTGTTTTCTCTAACATCACACCATCCATTTCTCAGTTTCTAAAACGTTTCGAAATAAATTCATTAATAAACACCAATACCGCACGCAAAATTTTGCAAAAATAAAACCACGTGTGCCCTTCATAAATGCATCAACAGAACTGAATGCAGCAATAAACCCCAAAGACACAAATAGTCATAAAGGACACATACCCAAAGATAATAAAAGAGGAAGATGGGAGATTGGCTACTGAGCACATCAAACCATTTACCACATTAGTTTAATACTCGAACCAAACGCGTATACGACAGGTATTGACATAGCATTAAAATGCACATAAAAAGAAACTAAGAGCACGAAATAAATTTCCATAAAGGGGAAAATGTAATTTTTTTGTTGTTGCCTAAAATTTATCATTGTTTCATTAAGAAAATTAAATTTTTCTTTTAAAAAATAAAAACTAAGAACAACTAAAAGGTTACAAACATGTATTTAACTAATCTGGTAAATGCAACATTTGGTATGACGCAAGCCAATCTCCCATCTTCCTCTTTTATTATCTTTGCACATACCTACCGTAAACAAAAACAACTCCACACACACAATCCCTTTCTGATCTCGCTATTGCAACAAAACAACTATCATCACAAAAGATACAAACCAAAGATAATAGCCGATTTCCTATCTTCCTAGAGTTTATTGTCTTTGAACTGCACGAATTACATCATTTTTCAATCGCGACTCGATTGAACGAGAGTGAACGATGTTGTATTGATCTCGATCAAACACTCAGTTCGAATCACTGGTTTCATTCATTTGTATGATCAACCAAGCTGTTTGGAAATGAATGAACGAGAGTGAACTTTTGTTTTTAATCGAGTTTGTTCGGGACATTTGATTGTTCAACACAAAGGTTATAGATAGAGGTCTGCATCGAATAACTTTTCACTACATGTATGCAATTCGCTGTCGAATATAGTACATACACTATCTTTCTCTCAGAGCGCAAGTAGTGAAGTGAAGAGAACACTTGCTTGTCAAATACCACCAAGTACTTATCCGAAACAATATGAGTTCCGAAAAAAAGCAACAATTAAAATGTAAGTACTTGAGAAAAAGTACAACATGGATTCTCTTCACTTCACGTGGTACAACAAGTATTTCTCAGTTATGTGCGAAGCAAAACTTTCCATTATTATTAATCATAGATAAGTATGTATGTCACATATTTCATATATTTATGTATGTCACACACTTACCTTAACGTTTGCCGTTCTTTATATCAATCCGAAAACATATATTATGGAGAGTAACTGTTTTCTTGCATTTCTGAAACTGCACGTGGTACATGGAGTACTCTATGAAGTTTTGTTCTACCAACATACTCGACGTGATCACTCTGAGTACACTTCAATAAGAGAGAAAGAGGAATATGTGTTTGTTGGTAGTGAAGACATCAGAGTAGCAACAAGAAGTTACTCGTGGCTTTTGGTGTTCATTGAAATGTGTACCAATTGTTTTGCGACTCTCTCAAATAGATGTACTCATTTAGCAAGTGCACGTGTACTCTGCATTTACAAATGGAATTGTGCAGACCTCTAGTTATAGATTCAGGAAGAGAGGAAATTAACTACTGAGGAGATCGAACCATTTACCGGGCTAGTTTAATCAAAGATTATAGATTTGAGGAAGATAGGAAATTGGCTTGCGTCATACCAAATGTTGTATTTACCAGATTAGTTTAATACATATTTGTAATTTTTTAGTAGTTTTTCGTTTTTATTTTTTAAATGAAAAATGTAATTTTCTTAATGAAACAATGTTAAATTTTAGGCAACAATAAAAAAATTACATTTTCCCCTTTATGGAAATTTATTTCGTGCTCTTAATTTCTTTTTATTTGCATTTTAATGCTATTTCAATACTTGTCGTAAACGCGTTTGGTTTGAGTATTAAACTCAAAGATTATAGATTATAAATGTTTATCGACTTTTAGACAAGGAAATAAACTTTATATCAGAGAATTGCGTCTTCTATGTTAAGCATTCGAATTCGTATTTTAAGCACATGAAATCTTTGGTCTCACGACAATATTTTTCAGTGCAGTCAGTACATTAAATACTACGTATGTACTATGTCCTTTGTTCGTGCTGAAGATTGGCCCGATCTGCTCCGAAAACCACAATAAATGCAGCAATAAAAACAACAAACTGTTGATTTTCCTAAAGCGTTTGGTTAGTTCTGTTGCCATTGCTATTGTTGCTACTTTATATAGAACATGCTGCATACAAAACCAAATCCTAGAATTGCTGAAGATTTTGCTTATTCGATAACTGTAAGTTCGCATACTAAGTGAGTGAACGAGCGAGTGGACTGCACAAATGAAGTTTTTCTTGCCGCCCCTCTAATCCATTGGAATATACACAATCTGGCTAACAAGAAAACTGACTACCTGCGTTTTTTGGCCATGTTAGTATATAAAGGCATTGAGGCAATACTGATTGTTGGAAACTATGAAGAACAACTTTTTTACAACTACGTTTCCGTTTCCATTTAACGACGTTTAGGAGTTATGTCTGTGTTGCAGCCAAGTCACCATAAGGAATCTGCTGACAAATTTGTTCAAACTATTTCCGACGTGATTTATGTGAATTCATTATTTAGTAATGTACTTGAATTTTTGATTTTTATTTTTTAGTTGTCAAGAAGAGTTTTATACCATACATCCGTATGGGATCAGTATATAACAGCATTGGTCGGTATAATATTGTGGCTAAAAGAAAAATTACCATAATCTGATATATTTCTGAGTATTTCAGCCCTGCCAAATTTCTTGAGAATAGTGCCTAACATTGTTTGTCGCACCAGTCGGACTCTGCAAAAAGAAGGAGATGTGTGGAAAATATATAGTAATGTTATATAGGACGGACTCTATACAGAAAAAATATTGCCCAAATGGATTTTAGAATACGCCATTTACACAATATTAAGAAGAAATTTCTTTTGAAATTTGTGTCACTCCATTAAAGTCGTACATCTTCGTAGAGTGACATATTTTATCCTAATATGAATTATTATTATTATTATTTGGATTTATTTATTTAATTCATTTATATTGATCTGGACTAATATTTGTAACAATTTAAATTTAGTTGATTTCACTTAATTAGCCAGATTAAATGTTTTTATTTATTGAGAGCTCATTATGTTATTTAAAAGCACAGATCGGCTACTGAAAGAATTATCTTCGAAAAAAGAACAACAAAAATCGTTAAAAGAACGACATTTGTTCAAATTTTAATTCTCTTTCTGCGATATATCGATTGTTAAATTGATAGTTATTTGTACGTGAATAGCTTTATTGTTGACGTACAAACGAATATTAATTTAAACTTCTAAATTATAACTTATACTTTAAAGTAAAATATGTTTTCTTAATTCCAAAACAAAAAACTTCAAACTAAAGATGTAAAATCCTCCAAAAAAGTGTTATACTATATTTGAAGCATTTTAATCTTAAGCCTAAAGCTTCTACATTTCATTTGATTTAAAGATGATTTCCTTAAGTCAAACATGTTTTTCTCTACCTTAAGGAAAATTTGCATTAGGTCAAAAACATACGACTTTAACGGAGGGATGCAAAGATTAGTATCCTAATTAAATCAAAGATTCCAAACTTTCTTTTAAATAAATTTGAATTATATTCAGTGTTAGTGTTATATTTGCAATACATGTTTTAACCAAAATGAAAAATATTTTAAGCATTTAAAATGTTATAATTTTCTTAAACACATACACGGATGAAAAAGACTGTTTTTCATATGTTTGGCTATAAACATTATATGTTTGGAACACAAATTTTTAAACACATTATTTTTGAGTGCAAGCATATAATGTTCATAAACTAGCATAACATGTTTGGGACATATATGTTAATATGTTAGAACATATTATGTTTGGGACATAAAATGTTTGTAAATATAATATGCTTGGATGCAAACATATATTAATTTAGAAATAGCCTATAAACATATATGTGTTTAGTAGCTTGGAGCGCTATTTAACAGGGAGCGATATTGAATTAAGTTGGTGGTTGTTGCTTGTTATTACAAAATTAACATTTTATTTTTCCTTGGGCAATTGATCAGCTACTTCTTTGATCCTTACAAACTGTGTGGTCCGCTGTTCGAATCCCCGTCCGGCAAAAGGTAAAATTAAAATAAAAAAAATCATACAATTGAATAATTTCTTCTACAATGTTTGTATTACAGAAAAAGGTGCTAAGAACTAAAAAATCTCGTGTAAGTGAGAAAGATGTGGGGGAATATACAATTGAGCAGAAACAAAATTTTGAGCATTCAGGTCGAAAACCTATGTTTTTAGCACCTATATTACCTGTTTATTTTCATAATTCATTATGATTGTAAATATATAAATAAATAAATAAAATTTTGAGCACAATATTGTTTGGGAGAATTTTTTTTAAGCATATAATATTTTTGGGTGCAAAATGCTTCCAAACATATTATATGTTCACATAATAACATATTGTTTTTTGGAAGACAACATTATTGAATTTGGATGCAAAAATACAAAATGTTTGGAACTTAGACTACCCAAACATATATTGTTTAGACCAATATGCTTTCAAACATATTATATATTGGAAGAGATCAAACATATAAATGTTTGGGCAATACCCAAAAATATATATGCTTGAAGCAAAATATGTTTGGGAGTATATGTTACAGAAGCGATTTTTTGTGAGCGTGTAGACAATAGACGATGTTGTGGAACATTATACAAGGATGCTTCTTCTTTTGAGAGGCTTGCGCCTGCGTTACAAAAAAAAATAGAAAATGAATTCGTTGCGAAGATAAGTGTAATTTTAAATTTATTTTGGACAATTTATTGTTTATTTGTTTATGGAAGTATTTCTAAATTTACAGATAATTGCCGCAACATGTTTCGTTCTGTGAAAAGCGGTTTTAAACTGAAATTAAAGGAGAAAGACGAATTGAACGAACAAAAAAATCAAAAGGAAGATGAAAATTTGGACAAAAAGAGGATGAGTTAAATTTTGTTCAAAATTCTAAAAGGATCGAATATATTTTACAATAATTCAAAATATCAATTTTTAAATTCTTCTTTATCTTTTTCACCCCACAGGATGAACCCACAAACCTTTTCATCCTTGTTAATGGTGATCTAAACACTATTAAAGTAACAGAATGTTTGTGTATCTAGATGGTCAATTTATAAAAATCAACAGCTTTGGAAGATGTGTATGATAAATTTTATATACGTATTTATTTCGTTAGTTATTTGAAATAAATAAAATTTAATTTTAATTAAAACAAAAAACAATATGGTTGTTTAATTAAAAGTGTCGTAGAAAATATTTCTGATAATCCATTTATCAATTTGATGTAATCTATTCACCAATAATATAAGTCAAATTTGTGATAAGGACGGAAATTTTCTCAATGTAAACGAATTGATATTATCGAGTGGACGGGTATAAAAATACCCATCCATTCATTAATATAAATTTGTCTATGCAGCGAACATATCCCTTACCACAAAATTTACTTATATTGATGAATATATTACATCAAATTTATGAATGGTTTACATCATATTGATGAATGGATTACGTAAAATTTAGGAAACCCATTAATCGCTTTGACGATCGCGTTTGTAGCGACGACGCAACAGAATCGTACTTTTGAAGAATTTCATCATCGCATGGACGAAGGAGAATAATCGCATATACGAAAAATATAATCGCATAGATGAAATACTTTCATCACCTGGACGTAATATAGTGATCTATGGGATGTCAATATGTTCATCGCAGCGATGAATTACAATTAATCGCTATGAGGAAAAATTCATCACCGGGATGAAATGTTACGTCAGCTCATTTTTGACGAAAAAATCGTCACCGAGACGTAAAAATTCTCATGACGTACATTTTCCTTTCAGTGCATTAAAGTGGAATTTCGTTTGTTTAAAATTCCGTCCCGGATAAAAGTATTTTTTTTCTTTGGGTGTAGTTACGAGTAGTTGTATGTTCCTTCTACTGGTATCATAGGTGGATTTTCCTATTTATTTCTTTTGTTTTAATATGTCTTGTATGACATTCGTGTGGTTGGGGAACCATATAAATAATAAATAATCTGAAATAGTTATATTGTTATTGAAGCTTTTGTTTCATATGTTCTGCACGTAGCTTTTTTTCGACAATACATGTATAATAGGCTTCCTTTTTATTGATTACTGGATAAATAAACAATAAAACTAACATATATGTTATTGATTTCAATGACAAAAAGGAGTGGAAATATTTTCAATATCAGAATCCATTCACATTTACTCGATATGACTATTTAAAACGGTCAAAACACTATCCACTCGTGTTTTGACCGTTGGGATAAAAAAGTCGACTAATCGACTTTTTGTCAAAAAAATCTGTCTTGAAAAGCCTCAATTTCGACTAAATGACTTTTAAAAATTGGTCCAAATCGACTAATTGAATTTTAACGAAAAAGACGACACTTGATTAAAAGGAATATATAATGCAAATATTTCTATGGTAACTCGGAGGGTATGTGTAGACAGGGCCGTCTTTAACCTTTTAGAGGCCCTGGGCATATTAGTATAATGGAGCCCCTATGACTTTGACAGAACACTATTTTGTTATAATAAACAAAAAATAGATAAACAAAGTTTATCAAGATTGGCGTTAGAGAGACTGGCATCAGGCTTGCCGCCTAATTTATGTCGTTTGAAGAGGAACCCTTCTAGATTTGAGACAGGCAAAATCGTTAATCACTTCTTCAAATTCTATGCTTTTTAGCACATCACATTCTAGGGATATCAGCGATCTCTCTTGAAGCATTGTACTTCTCAATTCATTTTTAATTCTTTTTAGTTTGGAGAAGGAACGTTCTCCACTGCAGTTAGTAACCATCATGCTTAAAAGAAAAATTTCTATATTTCTACATTTGGAAATGTGTCTTCAACGTTGTTTTCTTTCAAAAACTTATATATTTTTAACATAGTATTAGTTGCCTCATTTTCACTATCCATTCCATTTCTATCTCTTTCTCATTAACATCTTTATAATAAAATTCAGCAATCTGGCAGGAACTAGGAGGCCCTTATCTATCGCGGGGTCTGTGGAAAGAGAGGTCTGTGTGTAGACAATGTAATTTATTAAAAAAAAAATATTTTATACGGGAGACATGTGTACAGAAATATTAGCCGTATATGAATGTGTAAAATTATTCGGCTTAACCGATGTTTAAATTTTTGAAAAATCGAAATTTTCGATTCTGATTACAATCCCTAGTGGACTAAAACAATCGTTCCTTCAGAAGTATGTGAAGGAAAACACTTTATGTCCAACGATGAAATATTTTTAAACGAAAACAAATTTATTAATATTTTAAATGGCGTGAACTTTTCAATACTACCTAACTACTTAGAAGGTTCGATAAATTATAGAATCATATTGGGCAAAATTTTCCCTATATTGTGGTAGGGTATTTTTTCGTTTGTTTGAGAAAGTTTCCTTGAAGTTATTTTTTTTGCGTACCTCAGTTAAAAGAGAAAAAACGTATACAATGAAGCATAGAGATTTACTAAATTCGTATTTCCTATAAAATAGTTTAGAATTTCTTAAAATTTGTTAATCTCAAACTTCGTATGGCACTAAAGACATTCTTGCAATTTTGAACTCCAATTTGTTTCTTCAAACTAAAATATTTTCTTTATGAAGTGAAAAAGATGGTCTAATGAATTGTCTTGATTGTTTTTGTAATATCGGCGGGATATATGTTGTTATATATATGCGTTTCTAATATAGTTTACTAAACATTTTCTAAAATTGGCCAAAAATTTCCTTCCTGGTGGGTTCACTGTTTTTTGAGTGTATAAATAAAATTAATATTCTTATGGCGCTTTGTAGCAATTGGGAGCCACCGTAGCGCAATGGTTAGCATACCCGCCTTGCATACACAGTGTCGTGTGTTCAAACCCACTTTCGACCAAGCACCAAAAAGTTTTTCAGCGGTGGATATTTCTGTGTGTTTCAAAGCTTCTCTAAGTGGTTTCACTGCAATGGGGAATGCCGTTCGGACTCAGCTATAAAAAGGAGGTCCCTTGTCATAGGGCTTAACTTAGAATCGGGCAGCACTCAGTGGCAAGATAGAAGTTCACCACTCTAGAGGTGGAGAACTATCGATAGCACTATCGGCACTATCGATGGTTGGACACTATCGAGCTACTATCGATAGCAGCCAGATATTTTCGATAGTACTATCGATAGTTTGGCTTTCACATCACCAAAAATTTACCTTTTTTGTGAGGTCTGCTGCTGCATTTAAAGAAATGGATCGCTTTCTCCAAAGGGGTATAATGTTTACTTTTAAAGTAGTTCTGAGTTTTGACTATGTGTTGAATTTCAGCTAAACGTAGTCAAAAAAAAGAGAAAAAATGAATCTTTGAAGTATGGAAGTATTTTAAAAAGGTCAGAGGATAAAAAATTTGCGCTGACTATCGATAGTTATCCACCTCTACACCACTGTGGTATCACAATGGACTGAATAGTCTAAGAGAGCCTGAAATATCGGGCTGCCACTATACCTAACCCTAACCTAACCTAGCAATTGATATTTGACCCTAGATCTCTAGATTTTATGTTTTGAAATGTTGGACTCCTTGAAATTAACAAACTTGCATGACAAAGACGTTATTTATTTTGGCCAAGATTAAATTAATTTTTTTGCAACAGAGCCCACCCGTTCAAATTCAAAGTGGACACTATATACGTTTCTCTCAGTGAAGCCACCTCACAGTACAATAGAGATATATTTAAGTGTACAACTGCACGGATGAAAAAGACTGTTTTTCATATGTTTGGCTATAAACATTATATGTTTGGAACACAAATTTTTAAACACAATATTCCAAACATATTATATGTTCACATAATAACATATTGTTTTTTGGAAGACAACATTATTGAATTTGGATGCAAAAATACAAAATGTTTGGAACTTAGACTACCCAAACATATATTGTTTAGACCAATATGCTTTCAAACATATTATATAATGGAAGAGATCAAACATATAAATGTTTGGGCAATACCCAAAAATATATATGCTTGAAGCAAAATATGTTTGGGAGTATATGTTACAGAAGCGATTTTTTGTGAGCGTGTGTCCAATGAATTTAAATGTCAGTTTACTACCAATATCTCTTTTTTACCAAAATCAGTCTTGTTTAATTTTTCATAAGAAGTTGTCCAAAATAATACATATGCCATTATATCATTACATGCAGTGTTACCGTTGGAAATGTTGACAAATCTTAAAAACGACGCATATTCCAAAAACAGGTCGCACAAAAAAGTCGCATAATGATAAAAAAAAGTCCCTTACATTTGTGAGGTTCTATAAAACAGCACAATAACGTGTAACGACCCTTCTCTTATCAAATCCTATACATTATGTGCGGTTGCTACCTATAATGCCGGCCTTGCTCAGGGCAATGGGGGTGTTCTTGCTCATAAGGTATAGATTTCGGCCAGTTACTATAAATTAATAAATTTTTGGTAGCTCTTGTTAAAGAATTGCCTTATTAAAACAAACAAAAAATGAAACTATGGGTCTAGTTCGTCCTTCCTCTTAGACCCTCCCATCCTTGCTCGATGCGTTTTGAACATCGACCCACAGTGCGACTTAACCAATTATGGCTCCATTTTTGTGAAAATGGTACAAAAAGAGCTTAGCGAGTCATCTTTAAATAAATTTATTATAAACAAACATACTTCAATGAAACTATAAGAAAATGTACCAGTAAAATTAAAAAGTGGATTGAAAATTAAAAGGTGGAAAATGTACCAGAAGAGTTAAAATTTGATAATGTTGAGACAAATGTGTTAATATAATAATATGGCTAACAGGAATAAATCTTAATGTTTAGAAGATATGTCTGACAAAATTAACAAAAATAATTGTACTACTACTTTTAATATACAGGTATTTAAACATGTTTGCTTTAAGAAAGTTTAATCTTTGGAATACTCACGGCCTTTATGTCATGTCATGACAAGCGCTTGTAACTTGGAAAGGACACCGTATTTAAAATTAAATCTGGATGGATTGTAGTAACCATGTGTTGAAGAAGTGGTGGAAATAAATAAATATATGATGATATTAAAATATAATTCAAATGATATATGATAATCCTTAAAGAGATAATTCAAATGATACTAATCTAATTGCAGCTACGCCACTCCGCCTTTTTCTTAATTTACAATAAACCGATCTTGAATTCTCCGAGCTTGATTAACATCGATATTACAAAGTATTATTCAATAGACAATCTTCTTGACAATCTTGGTGGTGTTTTTTGTTGTTTTTTTTTAGACAATTTGATGTTACTCGTTTGGACAATTTGTTTATCTTTTCCAAATTTAGAGATTTGAAATTCAATTACGAAGGAGTTTATTTCACCATTTGAATGGTACAAGATCTTATCAACATCCTCTCTAGCATATTTGTCCCCAACTTTAATAATTCTTGAACGAATTCTTATAATTTTTTTTTAACATGTAAATTCACCACAATGCTTTTTGTTGAGATAAATCTATATTGATGTCGCTTATTCAAGTTGCAGTTGGCAGTCTTTATATATTTTTTTTTTCTGTGTCCAAATTATTTTTCAGGATCGAAAAATTCCTGACCCTCTTTTTTTCAAATCCAATTTTATTTTCTTTTTTCTGACAACTATCCTAAACCTATTTTGTGCCTTTTTTCAAGTCAAATTCTTGAAACCTAAAGTGTTTTTAAATAATATTTGTGAACCCTCACAAAAAGGACAGTCCTTTAACATAAAATATGTTTTACCAACTTATTGTAACAAAAAATGCAGTAAATCGTAAACTTTCAAGAGAGTAAAAGTGGATTTTTTTCTCTTTGCTAAAATTAGCAGAAATGTATGCAAAAGCCATCCAGTACCAATTTACCATCAGCCAATTTAAAGCCTTTAAATTAATATAATATTAAAAAATTAATAATATAATAAAATATAATAAAAATTTGTGATAATTATCACTAGAACGGATCTAGTGGTTGAAATGGTGTGCAATAAAACAACGACTGCATGTTGGATGTCTATTGAGATACTCTCTTATTATCCTTTTTATAGCCGTGTTCAAAAAGGCGTTCCATATTACGGTGAAGTACTTAAAGAAGCTTTGAAACACTCAGCATCCACCGCTGAAACACATTTTGCTGTTTGGTCGAAACTGGGGTTGAATCCATGACCAAGGAGGGCCATTGCTATTCATTCAGTTTTTCAATAAATGTTGCATCCTTAATTAAATTTATAGTTAAATTAAATTAATTGATGGGAGCCACCGTGGAGCAATGGTTAGCATGCCCGCCTTGCATATACAAGGTCGTGGGTTCGATTCCTGCTTCGACCGAACACCAAAAAGTTTTTAAGCGGTGGATTATCCCACCTCAGTAATGCTGGTGACATTTCTGAGGGTTTCAAAGCTTCTCTAAGTGGTTTCACTGCAATGTGGAACGCCGTTCGGACTCGGCTATAAAAAGGAGGTCCCTTGTCGTTGAGCTTAACATGGAATCGGGCAGCACTCAGTGATAAGAGAGAAGTTCACCAATGTGGTATCACAATGGACTGAATAGTCTAAGTGAGCCTGATACATCGGGCTACCACCTGAACTAACCTAAATTAATTGATTGTCAATTAAATTTTTAATTCACGTTGTCGATTGTTATCATCACATCCATAATTGGTGCAGTTGTAAGTAAATATGAATTAAAAACAAAAACTATTTTTTTTCCGTGTTTAAATTCATTACCAACTTGACAACTGTCCATTTGATCTGTATGATTATCAGTACATGACGAGAAAACTTTTTTATATTTACATTCAATTAAAATATTAATAAACACATGCAATTAAAATATTTATTGATTCAATTAATAACATTATCAAAAAATAAGCAAATTATTTAATATTATACAGTTGATAAAAAAATAAAAGCGTTGGAAAAATATTTCTGAATGTTGAACAGGAATATTTTTCAGAAAAATATTTTTGTGGTTGGTAAAAAATCAAAAATTGTCACTTCAAATTCGAAATTATGGTCGAAACGTCCATACTTAAGAAAACACAATTTAATAAAAATCTTTATAATCCGCTATCATATATGTACTGGCTGGCGTTTTTCAACAATTCAATTGTTGCACACTTTGCTTCTATTGCAATAGTTTTATGTATGTGAGTGAAGGGAATTGTTCCATTTAACTTTAAACATCCCAATTGTCTGAAATTGAGTTGCAATCGTTGCTCCTTCACTAGACTTTTGAGAATGCCAAACATGAAACTTTTAACTTTATCCCTGTAGTATTGTTGTCGTCGAACATGCTTACACTAAAACAGTAAAACTAAGAACAATGCCACATCTACCCCCGGCCTCATCTGCCATGAAGTTATCTCGCAGAGTTTATACAAAAATTCCAACAGTGGCTTTTCTATGCATATACGAGTACATAAAGGTGTCTGTGATAATATTCAAAGATAGTGCTTCTCAAGTACTCCTTTGAATATTTAAGACTTTTTTTAAAATACTAAATTGAATATTGGCCACATTTGACTTGTTTTAGACAAGACTTCAACAAATGGACACTTCTTGCGATGGTTACGGGTGTATCTGAAGGAAATTGAAAAATTTTAACATGGACATTTAGGTTAAGGGTACGATTTAACATGAAGAAAAGTTTCATCGTTGTGTTAGAAATAAAAAAAATTTGACAAATTAATGTTTGAGGTTTATGAAGTGCTTCCATGAGAACTTCCTCCTTTGCTTAACTCCCATTTCACCCTGGGCCTTCCGTTTATTCTATCTTTCTTCCCTTTTTATCATGCCCAATTTTGAAAGTCATATCCTATGTTTGAAAGTTTTTCGCTTTTTAGACGAGGCACAAAAAGTCAACAAATTTAAAGGCGATTTCATAAATTTTGAAGAATTTTTTAGAATTATTAAAGCCAAGTTGACCTTATTAAAATAATATATTCTTTCAATCATTTAACTATAAGGACAAATCGACATCATTACAAAGTTTATCGAATTTTGGACAAGGAAAAAACTTTTTTTCTGAGAAATTTATCTTCTATGCTAAGTAACATTTGTATTCGTTTTTTAAGTATATGAAATCTTGGGCCTCACAGCAATATTTTTTTCAGTGTGTTTGTGACACCAAAGGGTTGAACTTCTCTCTTATCACTGAGTGATGCCCGATTCTATGCTTAGCTCAATGACAATGAATCTTCATTAAATAGCCGAGTCCGAACAGCGTTCCACATTACTGTGGAACCACTTAAAGAAGCTTTGGTACATTCAGAAATGTCACTAGCAAAACTGATAGGGGATAATCCACAGCTGAAAAATTGTTTGGTGTTTGGTCGAAACTGGGATTGAAACCATGACCCTATGTATGCAAGGCGGACATGAGTCAAAATTGAATGAACCAATGAATAGAATTTATATATAAACTAATTATTTCCGACCATTTATTTAATTGCATATTTTATTTTTATCTTTATTTTTCTCATAATGTTAATTTATCACAAACATATTTTTCTTATTTGCCACTTCTGTTCTCTCCCTTTGTTAAATTGATTTTACTTTAATTGTATTTATTTTAAAACTATTACGATAATCAAATGTATTCAAATTAATAATCCTATACTAAAATTAAAAGATTTTAATCTTGTTGTATAGGAATGCATTTAATAAAGAAATGAAAAAATTAAATTGCAAATATTATTTTTATTCTAAAACGTAAAAATTTTCAATCCTGTACCCAATTTTTTAATTATATTAAATGATAATCAGTACCAATTAATATTTTAATTAAATTTGAATATTCAACATCAATCAACCTTTTAATTGGAAATATTTTTATGATATTTATTTCCGTGTGAAAATTAATGAAAAATCAGCATTTTTGCTTCCTACCCTTAAATGCTAATTTCGTTAAATGTGTGAAATATTATGGTTAAAAGTGGCGACTAATGACCTGACTCACATTCTTCTTATAAAGCCCTATTGGAAAAGTTGAATTTTTTAAATAAGCTAACGTGGCATTAATTTAAAAAAGTATACTTAAAGAAATCGACATTTCTCCAGTCTAACCTTAAATGCCAATTTCGTAAATTTGTGCTATTTTATGGATATAACTTTTCAACACAATGGCAACTAATGACCAACTTCTTCCATTTAGGGACTATTATAGGAACCCTTGGACATTGCCAAAGGTGCAATTAGCAAATATCTTATAGCCACATTTCCTAACATTCACAAGTATTAGATGGCAAACACATTTACAATAACACAGTCTCGAAAAAAAGTAATTAATAACCAACTTAACAGTTTAAATCCCATAATAAAAAAGAAACTTTTGTTACCCATTGATATTTTTGTTTCGCATTTTATTTTTGTGCGGTGAACGAGTTGTTTGCACCATTCTAGTCAAACAACAAATCTGTTGTGTTAACCGCAGGATTTCAACGCACGCATACACAAACACATACGCACTCTTCAGTTACATTTGTATTGTAGTCAAAAGTGGTAGTAGAAGTTTTTGTTATTTCCTTGTTGTTCATGTTGACAAATTAAATGAAAAAGTTTTGACTGATTGCGGTGTCAACTAGTGCTAGTGATTGCTGTTTTAAGTTGCTGTAATTAAAATAAATAATGAAACAATACGTTGTCGTTACAGTCAAATAAACATATTCACTTTTCAGTTTTCACCATATTCCTTGCTACACTGAATACGAACATATGGAGTTTGTGCAACGCATAGGACTTTCTCCCACACTCAAAGATTTACTTTGCCAGTTAGTTGTGCGAGGTAGGGTTAGCAAAGTAATCTACAATTTTAGCACACAAGTAATGAGAAAACAAAAGTTGCAACCAGAGATGGTCTGTCGTAAACTGTAAGGTATTTGACATACATATAAGACGTATTTTACCATACGTCAAAAACGTCGTAAACCTTCGTAAAGTACTTAGTATTTGACAATTTAAGAATTTGTACAGTATACTTTTTTAGAACCGTTTATTTCTTACTTTTTTACAATTTTTATACCCTAAACCACATAGTGGTCTGGGTATACTAAGTTTGATCTGCCAAAAAATGTCCTGAGTCAATCTAGCGCTTGGTGTCCGTCCGTCTGTTCATGTATTTGTTGTTCACAGGATTCCGGTCCAATTATTAATCAATTTTGATGAAATTTAGTACAGGGGGTTTTTTGGACAGAAGGACGAACGCTATTGAATTTGGAAGAAATCGGATCAAATTTAGATATAGCTCCCATATATATGTATCGCCCGATTTCGACAAATGGGGTCACGTCGCGCTTTTTTTCAAACGCATCGTAACCAAATTTGGTAAAAGGTAATCTTTTTCATCGCCCTTCAAGTCTGCAAAATTTCATCCAAATCGGTTCAGATTTAGCTATAGGCCCATATATATGTACCGCCCGATTTTTCTAAATTTGGCCATAAAACCTTTACTTAACAACCGATCTTACTCAAATTTGGCTAAATATAGTCTTCTATAGCACTAACTATATGTGCAAAAAATCATCGAAATTGGTTCAGATTTAGATATAGCTCCCATATATATGTATAGCCCGATTTTCCCAAATTTGACCATAGAACCCTTATTTATTAACCAATCTTACTAAAAGTTGGCTAAATATAGTCTTCTATAGCACTAACTATATGTGCAAAAAATTATCGAAATCGGTTCAGATTTAGCTATAGCTCCCATATATATGTACCGCCCGATTTTTCTAAATTTAGCCATAAAACCCTTATTTATCAACCGATCTTACTCAAATTTGGCTAAATATAGTATTCTATAGTACTAACTATATGTGCAAAATTTCATCGAAATCGGTTCAGATGTAGATATAGCTCCCATATATGTATCGCCCGATTTTGAAAAATTCGCCCCTAATAACCTTATGTTTGACCATACAGGCCTCATTTCTTAACTGATCTTACTCAAATCTTGCACAAGGTAACGTTTTGTGGTATTAATCAAACCTGCAAAATATTATGCAAATTGGTTCAGATTTAGATATAGCTTCCATATAGATACATCGCTCGATTTTCTCAAATTTGGCCATAGTACTCTTATTTATTAACCAATGTTACTCAAATTTCAAATGTTGATGTACTGGCCGATCGTATTTATACGTACTTGTAGCTCTTACATAAGAATATTGCTCGATTTTTACAAATTTGGATTTATTTCCCACACTAATTGAACGATTTTCTCTTTTTTAATAATGGGCTCAATATTAGTGGCATACTAACTCCGTAGGTGCAATATCAACTACAACCAGTATTGCTAGAAGTAGGGGAAATTCGCTATATATAGGGTTTTTCTAATATTTAGAGTCTTGTAGGCACGTTGGACCAAAATGTAGGGACATTTTCACTCAACACAATTTGTAATAATTTTTTCATTTTGGTGGCTCTAGAGCAGAGCTTCCCAACCCAATTTGCTTCGCGCGCCACCAAAAATGTATCAATTTCGTTGCGCCCCCCAACCTAAAACAAATTTTGTTTACCCAAACAAACAGAAATAAATATTAACAAAAGCTGAAAATATGATTAACAAAAATTAATTAAATAATTGAAAATAAAAATTTTAATGAATATTAATATAAAAGAGTGTATCAATTAGTGGGAAATTTCGCAATTGTTCCTTTCAATAGCTGGATTTTAAATATTTGGTACTATTACTGATAAAGTACGCCTTAAATCAGTTTTAACATGAAGGCAAGACAGATATTTTGACTTTATGTCTAAAAGTGACGAAAATGGTTTCAAAATTTTTAAAATGTTTGAATACAAAAGTGGGTACTGGTTCTGATATTTTAGCAAGAATTTTAGCCGTTGCAAATAAAGTGAACGACTAATAATGATAAAACTACAAAAAATTATAGAATTGCATGTAACTTCTATTTTTCCCCACTATGGTTATTAATGAACATTTCTAAATGTACGAAACGTATACTCTTTTGTAGTATATTATTGATGTTTTGTTGAACTTAACAATTAGTGTTGTTTTAACAAATTTAATGATACAAAACCTGCTCAACCAAAAATGACGCTCCGCCCCCTGGAACCTCGTGGTGCCCCCCATTTGGGAAGCTCTGCTCTAGAGGAAGAAATTAGAAGTCGGCAAGGCTTGATCTTTAACAATGTGTGGTAACACCAGTTACCACTCGTGCCAAAAAAATCTAAAATTTGAAGATTACCACAAATTATCACAAATCTACAAAACAATTATTTCTATAGAAATTTTTGTTAAAACTTTATTCCTAAAAAAATTTTGTCAACATTTTATTTCCATAGAAAATTTTGTCAAAATTCTATTTCTATAGATTTTTTTTTTTTCAAAATATTATTTCTATAAAAAAATTTCTCAAAATGCTATTTCTATGGAATTTTTTCTGAAAATTTTATTTCTATAGAAATTATTATCAAAATTTTGTTTCTATAGAGATTTAACAAAAAAAAATAATATTTTTGGTAGAATTGTACCAACTGTGGCAACCGTGGTGGTAATACAAATTTATTTTCTAAGTTATATACATTGCATTTTCATGTTTTAAGATAATAAAGTACTTAGAACCATTTTTGATTTGTAAAATTTGTTTAAATTTAACGAAAAATATTGTAGGGAAAATTGTTTGGGAATGTATGGGAAAGTAGGGAACTTTTTTTGTCCTTGTAGGGTAAACCGAACATTTTCTCTGGCAACACTGACTATGAGCTATAGTCAGATTGAGACAAAGCACCCATAAACATGTACCCCTTAATTTTCTTAAATATGCAACTGCGGTTTATCTCCCAGACCTATGTCAATGTTACCCCACAAATGCTTATGAATACTAATTCAGTAAGGGTGGTTTAGGGTATGGTATAGTCGGCCCCGCCCGACTTTCTACTTTACTTACTTGTTGTATTTACGAACGCCTTTTTATTATAAAAAATGCCTTTTCGTTAAAAGAAAATGTTAACCTTCGTAAAATACTTAGTTTATTGCAATACAAGTATTTTTTATACATTAAGGTGAGTACTATGTTCGGGTTTTTCACCAAAACACTACATTAAAAGTGCAAAAATTTATATGAAGACGTTCAGATTTTTATCAAGTGTTGTCAAATTATGGATGGAAAAGATCCAATGAATTGATTGCAAAACATTTAATATTTCTAAATTACTTGATTATAAAAAGTAACCGTGAAAATAAGCTGGTTTTTAGCTTGAAAACGGAATAAAATACTTACCTTTATGCGTGTTTTAGAAACATTTATGTCTTTCTTGATTTGAGAATGCCTTTTCCTTATAAAAAAATAGTAAATATAGACATACTAGTGCCATGATTGCACATAGCCATACTCAAATCGGAGTTATTAATAAATTTAAATTTACGTGGTTGGTATTTTGCATTCCAAAACGTTGTACCCAAATCCGATGTTTGTCACTACAATATACACAGTTTCTCCAATTTGAAAAAGGGTTGTATTCAAACCTTTATGTCTGCAAGTTATGCAAATTGAGTAAAAATTTCAAAATATTATTATAAAAAAATCTAACATACTTCAATATGACGTTTTCATGACTTAGGATATCAAAAATAGTTTTTGAAATCAAATCTACGTATCCTGTAGATGTTTTTGACATTTACTACGTTTTATATATGACGTTTTCGGCGTTTTAAACTTTTTGAGGTAGAAAACCCAACAAATGGCTACTCGGGCCATCTCTGGGTGCAACACAAAGTATTGCATCTTTTTTTACATACACTGTACCAAATACAACTTTAGAGTAGAATAAATACGATATTTATGTTATTTTTTATAACAGGTTGGCTGATAAGTCCCCGGTCTAACAAAGAAAAACACATTTTTTTTGTCAAAATTCATTTTTATTATTCAACATAGTTTCCTTCAAGAGCAATACAACGATTATAAGTACCTTCCAATTTATTGATACCATTTTGGTAGTACTCCTTCGGTTTTGCCTCAAAATAGGCCTCAATTTCGGCGATCACCTCTTCATTGCAGCCAAATTTTTTCCCTGCGAGCATCCTTTTGAGGTCTGAGAACAAGAAAAAGTCGTTTGGGGCCAGATCTGGAGAATACGGTGGGTGGGGAAGCAATTCGAAGCCCAATCCATGAATTTTTGCCATCGTTCTCAATCACTTGTGGCACGGTGCTTTGTCTTGGTGGAACAACACTTTTTCTTCTTCATATGGGGCCGTTTTGCCGCGATTTCGACCTTCAAACGCTCCAATAACGCCATATAATAGTCACTGTTGATGGTTTTTCCCTTCTCAAGATAATCGATAAAAATTATTCCATGCGCATCCCAAAAAACAGAGGCCATTACTTTGCCAGCGGACTTTTGAGTCTTTCCACGCTTCGGAGGAGGTTCACCGGTCGCTGTCCACTCAGCCGACTGTCGATTGGACTCAGGAGTGTTGTGGAGCCATGTTTCATCCATTGTCACATATCGACGGAAAAACTCGAGTGTATTACGAGTTAACAGCTGCAAACACCGCTCAGAATCATCAACACGTTGTTGTTTTTGGTCAAATGTGAGCTCGTGCGGAACCCATTTTGCAAAGAGCTTCCGCATATGCAAATATTGATGAATGTTTTCGTCGGTAACCACCTCTTTCGGGCGTTCACCGTCCTCCGTGCTCATTTCACCACGCTTGAATTTTGCATACCAATCAATTATTGTTGATTTCCTTGGGGCAGAGTCCGAAAACTCATTATCAAGCCGAGTTTTTGCTTCCACCGTATTTTTTCCCTTCAGAAAACAGTATTTTATCAAAACACGAAATTCCTTTTTTTCCATTTTTTTTCACAATAACAAAAGTTGCTTCACAAAAGACGCTCTACCTCACAAACTAATTGACCTACAGACGTCAAATTTTGACACGAATCATTTGAAGGTTTGTACTATATAAAAATAATATGCAATTAATACTAGCGACGCCATCTATGTGTCAGACCGGGGACTTATCAGCCAACCTATTATATTCCACATCTTTATTATTTTTTTTTTAATTAACAACAAACATAAACAAATGAACCATATATATGCACCCACACAAAAAATCGCTTCTGTAACATATACTCCCAAACATATTTTGCTTCAAGCATATACATTTTTGGGTATTGCCCAAACATTTATATGTTTGATCTCTACCAATATATAATATGTTTGAAAGCATATTGGTCTAAACAATATATGTTTGGGTAGTCTAAGTTCCAAACATTTTGTATTTTTGCATCCAAATTCAATAATGTTGTCTTCCAAAAAACAATATGTTATTATGTGAACATATAATACGTTTGGAAGCATTTTGCACCCAAAAATATTAAATGCTTAACAAAAATTCTCCCAAACAATATTGTGCTCAAAATTTTATTTATTTATTTATTTATTTACAATCATAATGAATTATGAAAATAAACAGGTAATGTAGGTGCTAACAACATAGGTTTTCGACCTGAATGCTCAAAATTTTGTTTCTGCCTAATTGTATATTCCCCCACATCTTTCTCACTTCCACGACATTTTTTAGTTCTTAGCTCCTTTTTCTGTAATACAAACATTGTAGAAGAAATTATTCAATTTTATGATTTTTTTTATTTTAATGTTACCTTTTGCCGGACGGGGATTCGAACAGCGGACCACACAGTTTATAAGGATCAAAGAAGTAGCTGATCAATTGCCTAAGGAAAAATAAAATGTTAATTTTGTAATAACAAGCAACAACCACCAACTTAATTCAATATCGCTCTCTGTTAAATAGCGCTCCAAGCTACTAAACACATATATGTTTATAGGCTATTTCTAAATTAATATATGTTTGCATCCAAGCATATTATATTTACAAACATTTTATGTCCCAAACATAATATGTTCTAACATATTAACATATATGTCCCAAACATGTTATGCTAGTTTATGAACATTATATGCTTGCACTCAAAAATATTGTGTTTAAAAATTTGTGTTCCTAACATATAATGTTTATAGCCAAACATATGAAAAACAGTCTTTTTCATCCGTGTGGTTATATTTTACGTGAAATAGGCAGAAATGAGTACGAAAATAACTAACTTTTAAAAATCATTTGGCTCTGTTGTGCCGACATTTATGAACAGCTTTGTGTTATACGAATCATTATTAAGTTACACGAACCCATCGTCGTAAATCGAGAGCACTTTCGATTTAAAGCATTCACGGAGCCCTTATTTTAGAGGCAAAACTCATACAATTAGGTCTTATAAAATAATCCCTTTTGTAAGACCTCTTCCTTCTTTACAAAAAAAGTTGATACTCATTCATCATTCATTGCAAAAAACCATGCCTTAACAAGTATATACAGCACTAAGTTCGGCCGGGCCGAATCTTAAATACACCCAGAGAAGGAATATGATCACCTCAAACATGTTTTAAGAGCAAAATGTTATTTTTGGGTGGAGACCATGTAACATGGTTTTCGCAACCATGTTATTTTCTTAGAAATCATGTATCTGATTTCGGCAAGCAGGTTATATTTGACGACAAAATAACATTTTAGTGACAAACATGTTACATGGTCACCATACAAAAATAACATTTTGCTCTTGAAACATGTTTGAGGTGATCATATTCCTTCTCTGCGTGTACCCACCACCACGAACCAAATATTAGGGTTTTCTTTGAAATTTCAGGAGGGCTTGAGGACTTGAGAACACTTCACGAAGATAAATTTAAAGATTTCACCTATGAGGACTATATCAGATTCTGGATTCATAAGAACCATTTTTGTTTGAGTTTTAGAGGAATCATTAACATCTCTTGTAAGGGTGCAAGAAAATTATAAAATGACGTCTTGATTTGAAATCTTTAATCTGTAGAAGTAAAATCTGGAAATTTAAATTGAATTTCAAGCAATTTTCATGATCAGTGCGCCTTTTACACCCTCAAGAAGTGAAGTCGGTCTATATGTAGGCATTACCAAATGGACCGATAAAAACTTAATCCGATACACGTTTTTGTGAGCCTAAAACACCAGAATATTTACAATTTCAGGCAAATCAGATAAAAACTACGGTTTCTAGCAACCCAAGGAGTTAAATTGGGAGATCGTTCTTATGGCTATGGGCTATACTAAAATATGGACCGATACTCACCGTTTTATGACCCGAAAATACCACTAGATTTCCAATTTCAGGCAAATAGTATAAAAACTTCGGATACTCACCATTTTCAGCACACCTCTTTATGGTCCTAAAATACCTCTAGATTTCCAATTTCAGACAAATTGGATAAAAACTACGGTTTGTATAAGCCCAAGACCCCAAATCGGGAGGTCGTTTTATATGGAGACCATACCAAAACATGAACCGATACTCACAATTTTTGGCACACGTATTTGTGGTCCTACACTACCTCTAGATTTCCAATTTCAGGTAAATTGAATAAAAACTGCGGTTTCTATAAGCCCAAGAAGTAAAATCGGGAGAACGGTCTATACCAAAACATGGACCGATACTCACCATTTTTGGCACACCTCTTTATGGTCATAAAATACCTCTAGATTTCAAATTTCAGGCAAATTGGATAAAAACTACGATTTCTATAAGCCCAAGACCCCAAATCGGGAGGTCGGTTTATATGGGGACTATATCAAAACCTGGACCGATATAGCCCATCCTGCTGATATAGACCTGCCTGCAGACAAAAGAGGAGTTTGTGCAAAATTTCAGCTCGATTGCTTCATTATTGAAGACTGTAGCGTGATTACAACAGACAGACAGACAGACGGACATCGTTATATCGTCTTAGAATTTCTCCCTGATCAAGAATATATATACTTTATATAGTCGGAAATCGATATTTCGATGTGTTACAAACGGAATGACAAACTTATTATACCCCCGTCACCATTCTATGGTGGTGGGTATAAAAAAGGTATTTATTTACTAAGATCGCTATCCCTTTTCTCTTTTCGAGGCCTTTTGAAATGGCTTATCTGGGACATGTGTTTAAAGACACATTTTAAAGAACTTCTAATAGGCCTTGTTTGGTATTGTGAATTACAATGTGTTCTTGCAACCAAAGACAATAAACTTGAGGAAGATAGGAAAATGCCCAAAGACAATAAACTTGAGGAAGATAGGAAATTGCCTTGCGTCATACCAAATGTTGCATTTACCATTTTAGTTCCATACATGTTTGTAATTTTTTATTTGTTTTTCGTTTTTAGTTTTTAAATGAAAATCTTAATTTTCTTAATGAAACAATGTTAAATTTTAGGCAACAACAAAAAAATTACATTTTCCCTTTTAAGGAAATTTATTTCGTGCACTTAATTTCTTTTTATTTGCATTTTAATGCTATGTAAATACTTGTCGTATACGCGTTTGGTTCGAGTATGAAACTAACACGGTAAATGGTTTCATCTCCTCAGTATCTAATTTCCTATCTTCCTAGAGTTTATTGTCTTTGCTTGCAACGAGACAAAATAAAACGATTTTTAAAAAGCAACTCATATTCTCATAGCAAGCTCTTATAATTTACGAGACCTTTGAAAAGCCCTTATGCCGTAAGCCAATTTATAAGTTTTTCGACAACGAGTCACAAACAATATAACGGCTTAAAAAAAACAAATCATGTTCTCATATGCGCACTTCTTTAATCTAAGAGACCTTTGATAAGCCCTTATGCCGTAAGTTTATAAATAACCGAAAGTTAAGATTAAAAATAATTTCGCACAATTTAAAGTAACACGTGTTTCTTCATTCGGGTTTGTGATTTCGCGCGGTGTTTGTTTTTTTTTTTTTTTTTTTTAAATAAGTAGCTGAAGTGTCAAATATGCGGTAAGTATATATTTTTGACGAATATTATACTTTATTGAATTACATTATAATAATAATTTTATAATAATTTTACTTTTTATTTAGCGGAAACTTCTACCGTGTAAGCCAATGTTCTGTTCAATATGTGGAAATCAGACGTCCAATACGAAATCAGTTCCTATGGAGAAGGTGATTTATTTTGTATAGTACAATTTTATATAGTACAAAATAAAATAAAAAGAATTCTGCACAAATTTTGGGTTTCTTATTTATATATATGAAATTTGAAGTAGGTTCTATATAAGATATGTAAACAAGGCCTTTATAAAGAACTTATTTGAGACAATTCCTAAAAAGCCCTAAAATAAAGACCTCGGCTATGACACCCTGTGTAAAAAATCAATGAATATGTAATGGGAAGTCAATGGCTTGTGTCTGCAAATAAATGCCTTTTAAAAGACCTTATGAAGCGCGATTTCAGCCACTGGGAAGTTGCCACGAACGCTCCCATTTTGCTAGCTTCACTGATTGTTGTGAAGCAGTTTTAATGTCTATCTTATATTCGAAACGAGGTATAGTGTATTCGGTACATTAGTTTTAAGTCAGCTGTTCAATAGTTTAAATCATAGACCAAGGAAGATATAGACAACGATAGTGAATTCACAGCGCTGTAGATTGTCTGCACACCGTAGATGGCTCTTTTTCGTCTGCAAATGAGTGATTTTTTAATTTGGCTTCATTTGTGTTTTCTTTCTTTTGTTCTCTTGAGGAAACACCAAATATTGAAAAAGCATATAAAATTCTATCCATCCACACCTTTTTCGTAATTCAGATTGGCTGATTTGTACGGTAATTCTCGTTTTCCAAAAAGAAATTGAGTCACTTGACTGCGCAATTGAGTGGAATGACTGCGCTCTGCAAATAAACAAAACCATGGTGAATTATCAAGGTATGTCTCTATACCATAGACCAATTAAAATAGAGACATACCTTGACAATTCACCATGGTTTTGTTTATTTGCAGCGCGCAGTCATTCCACTGAATTGCGCAGTCAAGTGACTAAATTTCTTTT
The DNA here is from genome assembly GCF_050003625.1 of Haematobia irritans. Taxonomy (NCBI): domain Eukaryota; kingdom Metazoa; phylum Arthropoda; class Insecta; order Diptera; family Muscidae; genus Haematobia; species Haematobia irritans. The sequence goes on along the minus strand of NC_134398.1, from coordinate 70,413,984 downwards.
TGGAAAACAAGAATAACCGTATAAATCAGTCAATTTGCATTACAAAACATGTGTAGATTTATTGAATTTTATATGTTTTTTTTTAATATTTGGTGCTTCACCAAAAGAAGAAAGGAAAGAAAACAAATTAAAGCCAACTTAAAAAATCACTCAATTGCAGACTAAAAAGAGCCCCCTACGGTGTGCAGACAAACTACAGCGCTGTGAATTCACTTGAGATGTCTATACCTTCCTTGGTCTATGGTTCAACCAGCTCTTTAGTAATAAATAATAGAAAAAAGAAAATATAATTTGAAATGCCGTTATTTTAGTATAAAAGATCACCAAAATTTAAATAAAGAATTTGTGTGATGCGCTCGACAAATTCCCAATCTCAGACGCACACAACTGATCTGCAAGCTCCGAAACTTTTCCCCTAAACTCAGTTATAGTCGACCTTCCTTGTACCGTTGTACCCAATTCAGTTATTGCTTATTTCATTTTTATATCGGTACGTTAATTTGATATTTACTTTTTGCATGGCTAAAAAATCAAACATCTAATAGCTAAATTCACAATTGTTATTTCATTCTAAAAATTTCCAAGGCCAATCAACCATGGCATAGTTAAATTAACTATTATTATTTCAAGTTTACCATTTTCATGGTTAAAGAATTAACCATGGAATAGTTGAGTTACCTGTTGGTATTGTTAAATTAATAATCATTAATAATCAATCGGTTTACCCTACAAGGACAAAAAAAGTTCCCTACTTTCCCATACATTCCCAAACAATTTTCCCTACTATATTTTTCGTTAAAATTAAAAAATTTTACAAAACAAAAATGGTTCTAAGTTCTTTATTATCTTAAAATATGAAAATGCAAAGTATATAACTTAGAATATAAATTTGTATTACCACCACGGTTACCACAGTTGGTAGAATTCTACACAAATTAGTAATCTTTTTTGTTAAAACTCTATAAAAATAAAATTTTGGAAAAAGTTTCTAAAACAAATTTTTGTGAGAAATTTTTCTATAGAAATAAAATTTTGACAATAAATTCTATAGAAATAAAATTTTGAGAAAAAATTCCACAGAAATAAAATTTTGAGAAAATTTTTTATAGAAATAATATTTTGAAAAAATTTTCTATAGAAATACAATTTTGACAAAATGTTCTATAGAAATAAAATGTTGACAAAATTCTCTACAGGAATAAAGTTTACCACAAATTGTTAAAGATCAAGCCTTGCCGGCTTCTAATTTCCTCCTCTACACGGATGAAAAAGGCTGTTTTTCATATGTTTGGCTATAAACATTATATGTTTGGAACACAAATTTTTAAACACAATATTTTTGAGTGCAAGCATATAATGTTCATAAACTAGCATAACATGTTTGGGACATATATGTTAATATGTTAGATCATATTATGTTTGGGACATAAAATGTTTGTAAATATAATATACTTGGATGCAAACATATATTAATTTAGAAATAGCCTATAAACATATATGTGTTTAGTAGCTTGGAGCGCTATTTAACAGGGAGCGATATTGAATTAAGTTGGTGGTTGTTGCTTGTTATTACAAAATTAACATTTTATTTTTCCTTCGGCAATTGATCAGCTACTTCTTTGATCCTTACAAACTGTGTGGTCCGCTGTTCGAATCCCCATCCGACAAAAGGTAAAATTAAAATAAAATAAAAATCATAAAATTGAATAATTTCTTCTACAATGTTTGTATTACAGAAAAAGGTGCTAAGAACTAAAAAATCTCGTGGAAGTGAGAAAGATGTGGGGGAATATACAATTAGGCAGAAACAAAATTTTGAGCATTCAGGTCGAAAACCTATGTTGCTAGCACCTATATTACATGTTTATTTTCATAATTCATTATGATTGTAAATATATAAATAAATAAATAAAATTTTGAGCACAATATTGTTTGGGAGAATTTTTTTTAAGCATATAATATTTTTGGGTGCAAAATGCTTCCAAACATATTATATGTTCACATAATAACATATTGTTTTTTGGAAGACAACATTATTGAATTTGGATGCAAAAATACAAAATGTTTGGAACTTAGACTACCCAAACATATATTGTTTAGACCAATATGCTTTCAAACATATTATATATTGGAAGAGATCAAACATATAAATGTTTGGGCAATACCCAAAAATGTATATGCTTGAAGCAAAATATGTTTGGGAGTATATGTTACAGAAGCGATTTTTTGTGAGCGTGTAGAGCCACCAAAATGTAAAAATTATTACAAATTGTGTTGAGTGGAAATGTCCTACATTGTGGCCCTACGTCCCTACAAGACGCTAAATATTAGAAAAACCCTACATATAGGGAATTTCCCCTACTTCTAGCAACACTGGCTGAGTTAGTATGCCAATATTATTGAGCCCATTATTAAAAATGAGAAAATCGTTAAATTAGTGTGGGTAATAAATACAAATTTGTAAAAATCGAGCAATATTCTTATGTAAGAGCTACAAGTACGTATAAGTACGATCGGCTAGTACATCAAAATTTTAAATTTGAGTAACATTGGTTAATAAATAAGAGTACTATGGCCAAATTTGGGAAAATCGAGCGATGCATATATATGGAAGTAGGGTTTCCATATGGAGAGAACTTTCGCTTTAAAAAAAGAGAACATTTTAACTAAAAAAGAGTTTACAATTAAAAAATTCTTTATTAAATAATTAATAATTTTATTGATGTTAAAATTAAAATAATAATAGTTTCTAATGATAGAAACAACGAAATAAATATATAATAAAACAATAAAAAACAAAAAGAATCACATTTTCTTTAAAAATAAACAAAATAAATTGACGACGACAACGTATTGGCGTATTTACGTCGTTTAATTACATCTATTTCTAATTTTTACGCCGTACGTCGAAATGTCGCAATTGTGGTCCGACCTTTAATTTGTCAACAGATTTAACCCAGTAAACAATTAGTGGCGAAAAATTGTGGCGAATTCCTACTAAAGAAATAAAATTCCATCAATCTAGGATTTTTTTTGAAATAGAGTACATAAAGAGCACTGTTGGACATAAAAATACGGCACCAAAAAAAGGGAGTGAACAAAAAGATACGAACACAAAAAGAGAACATGTTCTCTTTAAAAGAGATGTAATGGACAGCCTATATGGAAGCTATATCTAAATCTGAACCAATTTGCATAATATTTTGCGGGTTTGATTAATACCACAAAAGGTTACCTTGTGCAAGATTTGAGTAAGATCAGTTAAGAAATGAGGCCTGTATGGTCAAACATAAGGTTATAAGGGCAAATTTTTCAAAATCGGGCGATACATATATGTGAGCTATATTCAAATTTGAACCGATTTCGATGAAATTTTCCACATATAGTTAGTACTATAGAGGATTGTATCTAGCCAACTTTTAGTAAGATCGGTTAATAAATAAGGGTTCTATGGCCACATTTGGGAAAATCGGGCTATACATATATATGGGAGCTATATCTAAATCTGAACCGATTTCGATGATTTTTCGCACATATAGTTAGTGCTATTGAAGACTACATTTAGCCAAATTTGGGTAAGATCGGAGGATAAATAAGGGTTTTATGGCCAAATTTAGAAAAATCGGGCGGTACATATATATGGGAGCTATAGCTAAATCTGAACCGATTTCGATGATTTTTTGCACATATAGTTAGTGCTATAGAAGATTATATTTAGCCAACTTTGAGTAAGATCGGTTGATAAATAAAGGGTTTGTGGCCAAATTTGGGAAAATCGGACGATACATATATATGAGAGCTATATCTAAATCTGAACCGATTTGGATGAAATTTGGCAGACTTGAAGGGCGATGGAAAGGATTATATTTGGCCAAATTTGGTGACGATCCGTTTGAAAAAACGCGCAACCCCATTTGTCGAAATCGGGGGATACATATATATGGGAGCTATATCTAAATTTGATCCGATTTATTCCAAATTCAATAGCGTTCGTCCTTGTGCCCAAAAACTCCCTGTACCAAATTTCATCAAAATCGGTTAATAATTGCGACCGGAATCCTGTGAACAACAAATACATGGACAGACGGACGGACGGACACCAAGCGCTAGATCGACTCAGGAGGTGATTCTGAGTCGATCGGTATATATTTTATGGGGTCTAAAATCAATACTTCTGGTAGGCACATTTTTTGGCCGATCAAACTTATTATACCCTGACCACTATGTGGCTTAGGGTATAATTATTTCATATTTCCGACGTAAAACCAATCGAACGAAGAAGAAAATTCACTGTGGTTTTTGAATAAAAACAAACTTAAACCATTTGTTTTAACCCTTTCGACCCTAAAGTTGCCTGTGGGCAACTTTTTGTGTTTTGAGACTCACTGTCAGCGTTGTTTTTGTCAAGTGTTTTCTTCAAGTTGAATGAAAAATCAGCTAATTTGGTTGTCAATTAGCAAAAAATGTTTCATTAATACTCACGTACCTCAAGAAAAAAATATTTGCGAATTTAAAAAGAGGTTTTTATACATGTTGAAAGTTTTACAACTAAAATGTTGAAAGTTTTTATTAAATCTATTGTAGTACATGTCAAATAAAATATTTCTGGAAGTCAAATCTTAGAATTGCAAAAAAACAACAGATGGGAAATTTTTAAAATTGAAAAGTTGCCTGTGGGCAACTTTGGGCAATTGTGGTAGTAAAATTACATATTTTTGAACATAAGACCTGGAGAAAAAAGGTTTGAAAAACAATGATTTTGAAAAAAAAATTGAACTTCAATTGGGATGTCCCAGTGACGAGAAATGCGGCGATGATGTGGAAAACATATCTGCAGTGCAGTGGGGAATTTGGAAGGAATCGTAAAAAGAGAGGAAGCCACTTCTTGGCAACCTACTAGTGGATTAGCACGAATATTGACGCTTTATAATACTTTGGTTTTTTACACCGCCAGTTAAATTGACATGGGTTAAAAACAAAAAAAACAAAACATTTTCGTGAGTCACGCGTGATTCAAGCGAAGCCGTGAATGAAATTTAAACGAAATCTCGTGAATGAAATTTAAACGAAACCTCGTGAATGTGCGTGAACGGGATTAAAGAAAAATGTGTGGCGCGTGAGCGTGAGTAAAAATCAAATTGTGTTCGTTATTGTGAGTGAGTAAACTTTCTCCGAAATCACGCTCCCGATAAAAATTTACTTTCACGCTCCAACCCACGCTCACGATCCAACTCACGCTCAAGATAAAATTCACGTTAACAATAAAATTCATATTCACGATAAAATTCGCACTCACGGTAAAACAGACACAAAAAGTCACAATCACGAACAAATTCACGTTCACTATTAAATTCAAGCTCACCGATTTTAATCACCTTTACATATTTAATCACGCTTAAGATTTCAATAGCGTGAGTCACGAGAAATTTCGTTAATTACCAGAATTTTATTGAGCCACGAAAATTGTTCCGAAAATATTCGTGACTTACGAGATTTGTCGTGAATTACGAAAATTGTCGTGAATCGTGCGAAAGCGTGAGACATAAACATTTTTCATGTGTGAGCGTGTGCGAGTATGACTTTTCATTTCGTGACCGTGAATTCCTACCCACATGGCATGCGTGAGTACAAATATTTCTTCGTGAATGTGTTTGAGCGTGATTGAAATTCCACTCACGCACGCATCTAAGTATATATTTACTGTAAAATAACAAAAAACTTAACAAAAATTCAATAAAACGTAATACGTCTATCATTACAAAACAAAATAGTTTGTAGTCACAATTGCCCAAATTTGCCCACAGGCAACATTCTCTACCGCCAAAACGAATGGGCGTGGCGACCCGAAATTTTGGCCAGACGCTTCTTAAATGACTTCGACATGATTAAAAGTAAAAAAAAAAATTTTAGCGATACCAATAAAAATTCCGGGTCGAAAGGGTTAAACTATTGAATATGCTTTACACATTAGGCTCAAAATCTACTAACAGTAGATTTGAAATCCCTTTTTTGTAAGACAAAAGACATTTGAAATCTGGGTAAAGTGGATTTTGGAAGTATAATGTGAATGAGGTATAAGCAATAAATGTATTTATTATATTTAGTGAAGTATACACGAAAAAAACCCCATTGTTGTTGCAACGTAACTTTCGCAGTTGAAACAGTCGTATTTAAACATGCTTATTAGTTTAGCTATTCTCAGTTTACTATAATTAAAAACAAGTCTACCAGATCTTACTGTTAAGTGATCATTCAGAAATATCCGTTTTTTAATGGCAGTAGCTATTATATTAGAAAAACATAGAGATCTAGTTCTAACGTAATTTGCCATAACTAAATCTCTTTTAATGGCAGAATTGAGTTAGACAAGTACTGATTTACCGTATTTTTTGTTAATCAACATTACGTTTTAACGTGCTATTAACGAATATTTTCATTGTATTAATGAAAGTGTTTGGTTATATCAATGAAAAATGATCGTTGGCTCAATTTTAATTACATTTTCTATGTGTGTATCAACAACCATAGCCTCTTCTTGTTTCACATCTTGCCTGCATTCATCCAGTTCCTTTCTTAAATCTTTAAACTGATCACCAACTTCAGCCTTTACTTCAGACAATATTCTATCAAATTATTCTTGGATATCCGCCAATCCCTTACGTAATTCATTGATAACCAAAGGGACTCTAGAATCGGAAGTCTCTGTAGGTAGTACCAATTACACCTGACCACGATTTTATATATCCGCAACGAAATCTTCTTTCAAAAAAAGTAGGATGAACTACAGAGTGGCTACCCAGCAAAAAACTTGATGAATTTTCATCGAAATTGTCTCGTAAAAATGCGTTACTTTTTTCATACTTAGAAACTTATAAAAAAGCGCAATTTGTGACACATTACAATTGCGCTGAATATAAGCGCTCCCATAATTGCCGAAAATATTAATCTGCCGAAACGCTTTTTTCTTCGCTTACACCCTCAAAAAAATCGCTTCTCTTACATATGTTCCAAACATATTTTGCAGGAAGCACATATATTATTGGATATTGCCGAAACATTATTATGTTTGTTTTATGTGAACATATTATATGTTTGGAAGCATTTCGAGCCCAAAAATATTATATGCTTAGAAGAATTTTCTCCCCAAGTAGATTGTGCGCACATAATTTTCACTTCCACAATTTTTTTTTTTAATTCTTGGCACGTTTTTTCTGTAATACAAATAATGTTGAAGAAATTATTCAATTTTATATATTTTTTTTTTTTAATTTCGCCTGGACGGAGAATCGAACCGAGGACCATATAATTTGTAAGCCAACACACTATCCACTAGGCTACGTAGCTGTTATAGTCACCAGTAGACAATTATCGTTATAAGTTACATTTATAGTTTGCAGCGCCCACGAGTCCATGCAAACATAACATTATTTAACAGAAACATACATTTGTTGGCCACGTGGAGCAGTGGTTAGCATGTCTGCCTTGCATGCAATGGGTCGTGGGTTCAATCCCTGAGCTGCCTGAGCTTTTTGATAAAATATTATTTTTTTATTGCAAAAATAACAATTTTGTAACAAAAAACTTTTTTTGGTATAAAAGTTTGAAATTTTGGAAGGAATTCAAAAACTCTAACAAAAGAAGAACGTGGAGTCGAGTATAAACATACATAAATAATTTTATAAAATACACATACATTTATTTAGGCGTGAACAGTTATTTACTAGCATTTAACACCATTTCAAATTCATTTAAAACTTATCGTGTTTTGTACTTAATTTCATTTTTACCTTTAAGGCCGATATTAAGTTGGCATTATCGCTCTAAAATGACCCTGTTTGCCTTTTACTTCTCTTTAATAATGCCTTTTAAAGAAAATAAACTTTTTCGATTGTTTTAGCTGCAAAACTCGAACTTAATGCCCTCTTTTATATTTGAAGGTGTTCGTCAACTCCTCTTGGACTACTTACTAATAAAGAGGAACTGAACTTTGTTTTTATACATTTAACTGTTTAATTTTTCACTATTTCCTCCTTTTCCCATTTTACTGTCCCAACTCTAAAAAGAGTATAGTGCCATTTCGTTATTTTTATGAAGATCCCTTTGTAATTTTTGTATATTTTCCACCGTTGTTTTAATTTCCTTTGCCTGAATATTTTGACTTACTCCTCGTACGTTCCGATTTCTTTTAAAGAACCAAGAAAAAAATTGTGCCTATAATGCCAAAATGATAAACAAAAACATGTCCACACATATATAAAATGCTGTTCTCAAGGCGAAAACACATGCTGTTTTTTTTTTTCAAATGTCTATTCTCTTGGTTCCGAATGTCTATTCTCTTTACTCCGAATACTCATTCTAATATTAAAATTAAATAATACAAGCGGTTTCACAGAAATTGCTCTCTTTTGATTCTCTCGCTGTGTTATGCTGATATCTTTCGTCAACCCTCCCAGTTTCCATCTCTATTTCTTTCTCTATACTCTCTCTCTCTCTGTCGCTCTCTGAATAAAATATCACAACATATATATGCTTACTCGAAATTTGTAAATTTATATATGTTTACATTCACTCATATTATTTTTATGAAACATTCATGCCCCAAACATAATATATTCTAACATATTAACATATGTGTCCCAAACATTTAGTGTTAGTTTAGGACCATTACATGTTTGCACTTAAATATATTGTGTTTAAAAATTGTGCCCGAAACACAATTTGTTTATATCGGAACATATGAAAAACATATTTTTCTAACAGTGAAATTTTGCAAAATTAAAACCACGTGTGCACTTCATAAATGCAGCAATAAAACTCAAAGAAACAAATAGTCATAAAAGGACACATATCTGCCGTAAAGAAAAACAAAAGCAGCAAGAAAAAAAACAACTCCACACACACGATCCCTTTCTGATCTCGTCATTGCAGCAAAACAACTATCACCACAAAAGATACCAACAATACACAAGGAACATTCTAGAAATTCATCCGCACTGTTTCTAGAATCAAAACAACCAGCAGCATAAAAGACGCAATAACAAACACTAACAATCATAGGAGATATACACAAAAAGTTACTAGAAACCACCTCACATGATGCAATGATTGCTCTCTTCCCACTTAATTTTCCAGTATCACATTTATTGATTAGTTGGAACTCTATCTACAGGATAAGGTAAAATATATTCCAAATTTATGAGGAGTCTATAAAAAATCATACCCCTCAAGGATTATATTAACTACTTTTTTTCTACTTTATCTAAAATGTGAGGAAAAATACTCCAATTTATAATAAAAAGGGGAATAAGCTGTAGGAAGCCATCATACGAATTGGTAAATACTCAATTATTAACGGCCATAAATTAAAAATTAGATGGTACCAATCTTTAGTGCGACCAATTCTAACATACAGCTGTTCCACATGGTACAATATATCTCCATCTTATATGGAGAGAATTAGAAAGTTTGAACGAAAATGTCTAAAATGGCGTTCTCACCAAGCATGATTTGGGGTTTGAAATGTTTTCCCCTTAAAAGCATTTCAAGACGAGTCGTTTTCCCCATACAAAAAATAAAGTTCAAAACACAAGTTTTCCTCCAAAACACGTCAATTTTATAATGTGAATGCCCCTAATTTGGAATATGCTCTGACTGAACATACTCTTTTTGAAATATATGTCAAATTATTAAAATAAATTTCATAGAAAAAACGTATGAAGAAAGGCTTTGAAGAACATAGGGATGTGAAAATAACTTAAAAAATATTTTCCCATTTCGATCGCGGTATTTATTTGAACAAACGGTGCATATATTTCAATTTAGAGTAAATGGAAATTTCGAGTTTCCATGGCAACCTTCAAATTAAAACATCTCAACTCGGTGTGAACGGTGAAATGTTTTCGAAAAACGAATTAGGAAAACGAGTCAGTGGGAACATAGCATAAGAGCTTGTACTAGTCATTACAGATCCTCAACAAGTGACTCCACAAAATATATTCGAAACAAATTGCTGTATGACTCCTCCGAGATTATCCGAATTGATAATTTTATAATAAAATTAATAAGAAACCCTATTGTAAAAAGAATGAATTTTAATACAAATAACTTAATAATTGCACCTTATTACGTAAATGAAGAAGACGATTGAAGAATCCACCTGAGGCACATATCTTGATAGTAAAGGATTTATACATCACCCAAATGGTATTCCCATATTCTACCACCTTTATAGAAGAGCAAATAGAAAGACAGTCGGTTGCAACCTAATTTATAATAACGATATCAGATTCGACATGAGTATATCTGCCTAATTGTATATTGCCTCACATTTTTTTCACTTCCATGAGTTTTTTTAGTTCTTAGCACCTTTTTCTGTAATACAAACATTTTAGAAGAAATTAATATATTTTATAATTTTTTTTTTAATTTTACCTTTTGCCGGACGGGGATTCGAACAGCGGACTACACAGTTTGTAAGCCAGCACACTAACCACTGGCCTACGTAGCTGTTATGGTCATCAAGAGATAATTATCGTTATAAGTTATATTTATATAGTGTGGGGCCCACTCTGTATTTAAATACTTTATGTTTAAATATTTGATTTTCACAAAGTAGACTAGATTTTTATGTTCAAACAAATACCAATAAAGATATTATTAATTTTTTGATTTTTCCTTTAAACAAAAGTGAACTTTTAAATTCGCTCTCAAAAATACCTATAAATTGGTGACCCCGACATGTCGACGGAAGACAATGGAAGTTCCTCAAATGGAGGAACAACTGGTTCAGCTCAACAAGCGAATTCAACACCTGAAATCGCAGCAACTACCACGGTTCAAAAATTACCACAATTTTGGACGGAGCAGCCTCAATTATGGTTCATACAAATTGAATCCATATTCCAAATATCCAGAATTACAAGGGATGAAATCAAATACTCCCATGTTGTTGCTAGTTTGGATTCTACTTATCTGAAGTTTATTGGTGATATTCTCATCTCGCCTCCACCTATCAACAAATACGACGCCATTAAAACAAGGTTAATTAGTTCATTTGAAATTTCAGAGGAAGCGAAATTGAAAAAATTATTTAGCGGTTTAAGTATCGGCGATATGAAGCCATCTCATTTCTTGCAAACTATGAAGGCGCTCGCAACTGGTAATGATGTCAGCTCAAATGTACTCAAAACGCTTTTTTTGGAGCAATTGCCGGAGAATATACGTTCAATTTTAGCAACGAGCAATTTGAACCTTGATCAATTAGCCCTACAAGCTGACAAAATTGTGGAAATAACGCACCCCCAAATAGCTAATGTCAGTCTCACTGATAAGTTTAGTCAACTCACCGCAAAAATCGAAGCTATAGACAGAAAACTCAACACATATGCAAAAGAAAGAAATGAACAGGCTGGGAAAAGAAACCATCGTCGCAGTCGCAGTAAGTCCCAAGGACGTAAAGACTGGTGTTGGTATCACAAAAAGTTTGACATAAAGGCTACCAAATGCGTCGCACCTTGCAACCATCCATCCGCAAAAAACTAAGTGCTATTTCGGGTCCAGCGGCCCCCGAAATACCAATAACTACAACATGCCACTTATTAGTTAAGGACAACACAACCAAGCGTACATTTTTAATTGACACTGGTGCCGATATTTCGGTGATACCACCAATGTTAAAGAAACAAACGTCAATAAATAGTGCTTTTCCCATGAAATTGTACGCAGCAAATGGTACGGAAATTCGAACTTACGGTACTCAATTGCTACAAATTGATTTTGGAATGCGACGACCCTTCCCGTGGATATTTGTAGTAGCAGACGTAACGCATCCGATTGTGGGTTCAGATTTCCTCAAACATCACCATTTACTACCAGATCTAAAAAACCGCATTTTAGTTGACGGAAAGACGTTTTTCAAAACTCCGGTCAAAATTGATCGTTCACAAGTGCCAACGGTCCACGTTATTAAAATAGAGAGTTCTCCATATAAAGATTTGGTAAAAAAGTTTCCAGAAATCATAAGTGTGAATTCTTCACTGAAATGTAACAAGACAACAAGCGCTATACATTTCATCGAAACATCTGGAAGACCGGTTACAGCAAAAGCTCGAAGACTTGATCCTAAAAGATTGGAAATAGCCAAGAAAGAATTCCAATTCATGCTGGATCAAGGTATTATACAACCCTCAAAGAGCGAATGGGCTAATCCTTTACATATGGTGCCAAAATCTAACGGAGATTGGCGTCCTTGTGGAGATTATCGGTTTCTAAATAAAATAACTACTCCAGATAAGTATCCTATTCCATTTATAACTGATTTTACCCATAATGTTAGAGGATGTAAAGTTTTTTCAAAATTGGATCTCGTACGTGCCTACCATCAAATAAGAGTTAACACTGCCGATGTACCGAAAACGGCTATAATTACTCCATTTGGGCTGTATGAATTCTTGAAGATGCCTTTCGGATTGAGAAATGCAGCACAAACATTCCAAAGATATATGGATGAAGTTTGTCGTGGCCTCGCATTCGTTTTTGTGTACATTGACGATGTATTAATTGCGTCCAAAAACGAAGACGAACATATGAATCACCTCAAAATACTATTCGAACGTCTTAGACAACATGGAATCCTTATCAATCCTGGCAAATGTACATTCGGCGTAGATAATATTGATTTCCTTGGTTTCAATATTTCATCAGAGGGTCTTAAACCTACCACATCAAAAGTTGAAACCATTATCCAATACCCAAAACCAAAAAACGTTATGGAACTCCGCAGATTTATGGGAATGTTAAATTTCTACCGCAAGTTCATGCCTAGCGCTGCAAAGTATCAAGCGCGACTTAACGATTGTTTAAAAGGAGCTGTAAAAAACGATAAAACTCCTATTGTTTGGAATGAAGATCTTGAAGCCGACTTCAAGGAATGCAAAAAGCTACTATCAAACGCTACCATGCTATCTCATTCTCAATTTGAGGGAGAAATTTGTTTGAAAGTAGATGCTTCGAACACGGCAATCGGCGCAGCCTTAGAGCAATTCGAAAATGGTAATTGGAAACCATTGGGTTTTTTTTCTAAGAAACTTTCAAAAGCCGAGACAAAATATAGCACGTATGACCGAGAATTGTTAGCTGCTTATTCAGCCATCAAGTATTTCCGGCATCTATTGGAAGGTAACAAATTTGTTCTATACACGGATCATAAGCCTTTAATCTTTGCATTTAACCAAAAACCCGAAAAGGTTACATCAAGACAATTTCGCCATCTAGACTACATATCACAATTTACGACAGATATTCGTCACATATCTGGAAAATCCAATGTAGTCGCAGACGCTTTATCACGCATTGACGAAATCGTGCATATAAATTACGAGGCTATTGCGAAAGATCAAAAAATAGAGGATTTCCAAACCCTTGGTAACAAAACATCACTCAATTTTAAACTCTTGCCAATACCAAACAGTAACATTTCTTTATATTGCGATGTTTCAACCAAACACGCAAGGCCGTATATTCCACTTCAATACCGCAAGATGATATTCAACAACTTACACGGACTTTCCCATCCTGGTGTACGTTCAACTAAACGTTTGTTAACCCAGAAGTACATCTGGCCATCCATAAAAAAGGATTGTGCAAACTGGGTCAGAAATTGCAAAATTTGTCAAGCTTCAAAAATCAATAGGAACACAAAGTCTCAATACGGAGACTTTCCTTTAGAAACTCAACGATTTTCCACGATTCACATGGACATAGTCGGTCCATTACCACCTTCCGAAGAGTTTCAATATTTACTAACAATAATAGATCGTTTTACACGATGGATAGAGGTGATTCCGATGAAAAGAATAACGTCCGAGGAAGTTTGCAGAAAATTTTTCGAAGGTTGGGTATGTCGATTTGGTTGCCCACAAAGAATACAAACAGACAGAGGTAGACAATTCACTTCAAAGACTTTTGCCGATATGATAAAAAAGATAGGCGCTGAACATCAAAAGACAACCGCGTATCATCCGCAAGCCAGTAGACTAGATTTTTATGTTCAAACAAATACCAATAAAGATATTATTAATTTTTTGATTTTTCCTTTAAACAAAAGTGAACTTTTAAATTCGCTCTCAAAAATACCTATAATAGCATAGCTTGCGGCGCCCACGAGCCGATGCAAACATAACATTGTTTAACAACATAACATTGTTAAACATACATTTGTTGGCAGCGTGGAGCAGTGGTTGGTCGTCCGCCTTGCGTGACAGGGGACCTGGGTTCGATCCCTGCTTCGACCAACACTTTGTTTTTTTTTTAAATATATTTTTTAACATATATTCCAGATACGTTCGGAAGTTCCCGAAAAGGTGTTCAGCATTACATACTATTATATTAAATTTTTACTACGAAATTGTAAAGTTTGTTTTATAAAAGACTTAAAGTCAGAAAAGAAAAGTGCTTGATATAAACGAAATGGACTGAGTTCAAATCAAATATTATTTTTTTATTGCAACAATAAAAATTGTGTAACAAATAAAGGCTTTTGCATACAAGTTTAAAATTTTCGAAGAAATTCAAAAACTCTTACAAAAGAAGAACGTGAAGTCGAGTATATATAAATATTTTTCCATCGAATCCTAAGGTTAACGATAACCATTCAAAAGCACATTATATTTAAATTCTAAACAGTAATTTTAAAACAGCACATAAATTTATTTTGGTGTGAACAATTGTTTGCTAGCATGTAACACCATTAATTTAGAAATACAAATAAATATGAATTTTTATTAACGAATAATTTTGTACTTAATTTAATTCTTAAGGCCGGTATAAATTGGCATTATCACGTTAAACTGGCCATGTTTACCCTTTTACTTTTCTTTAATAATTTCTTTTAAAGAAAATAAACTTATTCAGTTGTTGCTTTGGATCTTTCCCCACCATGTTATAATACAATTTACCGGAAAAAGTTGTAATGTTATTCTGGTTTTGCCCCTAAAATGAGAAATAATTTTAGCGGCAAAACTCGAACTCAATGCCCACTTTTATTTTCGAAAAAAATCCGCCAACTCCTCTTGGACTACTCATTAATAAAGAGGAACTAATTTTTGTTTTTATATATCTTCAAAGGTCGATACTTTGACCTAAAAATGGGTATCATAACATGAAAGAACACATTTTGGACTAAGGTCAACTTGACTTTAATAATTCAGAAAAATTCTTTAAAATTAATGAAACTGTCTTTAAATTTGTTGCATTTTTGCATCTTGACTACAAGGCAAAAATCATTAAAAAATAGGATATGTTTTTCATTACTTTATTTTAAAGACATTTTTACTTGAAACATAGCATAATTTCTACTGGAAGTCTTGTTTTTAACGGACATTTTATAGCATATGAAAAAAAGCTGAAAAAGCGAAAAATTGAAATGTGCTTCGTAGAGTCAAGTACACAAAACCCCATTTAAAAGAGAATTGTGTCTTAAAAGCATACTTACTTGTATTCTCCGCTTCTTTGGTTCGGAATCAATATCAAAATTGTTAAAGTGGAAACACAATCTTTGGAACCGGACATCCTTTTTGTTCAGTGTATAGTGCCCTTTCGTTAGTTTTTATGAAGATCCCTTTAATTACCTTTGTTTGAATATTTTGACTTGCTCGTCCTACGTTCCGATTTGTTTTGACGAAACAAAAAAATTGTGCCCGTAATGCGAAAATGATAAACAAAACTCATTCTCTTTTTTTCAAATATATTTTATCTTGGTTCCGAATGAATTTTCTCTCCGAATACTCATTTTAATATTTTACTTAAGCATATACAATTTTTGGCGAAGTCTTATATCACCACATATATATTTTTACTCATAATATGTAAATTTATACTTGTTTATATTCACACATAGTAATTTTCCTATATTTAATGAAATTTTCTTTGTGTATATATATTTGTAATGCGCCAATTGGTTACTTTCATTATTTTACTTCCAGCATACACTTTGTCTCTCTTTGTAAACACATATATGTTTATGGGCTATTTCTAAATTAATATATGTTTGCATCCAAGCATATTATATTTACAAACATTTTATGTCCCAAACATAATATGTTCTAACATATTAACATATATGTCCCAAACATATTATGCTAGTTTATGAACATTATATGTTTGCACTCAAAAATATTGTGTTTAAAAATTTGAGTTCCAAACATATAATGTTTATACCCAAACATATGAAAAACAGTCTTTTTCGTCCGTGTAGCATTTCACACCATTTGAAATGCATTTAAAATTTTTCGTATTTTGAAATACAAATAAATATGAATAGTTATTAACGAATAATTTTCTACTTAATTTCATTTTTACCTACAGGCCCGGAATTAAGTTTGCATTATCGCTCCAAAATGGTCATGTTTTCACGTTTTATTTTTTACTAATTCATTTTAAAGCAAATAAACCTTTTCAATTGTTGCTTTGGATCGAGTTTTGCCGCTAAAATTATTTTTCATTCGAACTCGAACTTAAAGGCCGCTTTTATTTTTGAAGGTGTACGTCAACTCATCTTGTACTACTTATAATAAAGAGGAACTAAATTTATTTTTTTTTTCTGAAGATCCCTTTGTAATTTTTATATATTTTCCACTGTTTTTTTTTTTTTTTTTTTAATTTCCTTTCTTGCTAAATATTTTGACTTACTCGTCGTACGTCCCGATTTCTTTTGACGAATCAAAGAAAATTGTGCCCATAATGCCAAATGATAAACAAAACACATGTCCACACATACTTAAATTGCTGCTCTCAAGGCAAAAACACATGCTGTTTTTTTAAATGTCTATTCTCCTGGTTCCGAATGTACATTCTTTTTACTCCGAATACGCAATTTAATGTTCAAATTAAATAATATTTAGAATTAAGCATATCCAATTTTTAGCGAATCATTATTAACATGCCAAGCGCATAGCGAAAAACAAGTGAACACGTAAAACAGTTTTCCGAACTTTTCCACTTTCAAACAATTGCTCTCTTTTGATTCTCTCGCTGTGTTATGTTGATATCTTTCGTCAACCCTCCAGGGTTCTTTCTCTATACTCTCTCTGTCGCTCCCTGAATAAAATATCACACCATATATATGTTTACCAGCGTTGCCAGAATTGTTTCACCAAAAACCGCTAAATTTTTCCAGAAAACTAGCCAAAAAAAGCTAAAAAATATTAAAAAAATAGCTAGAAAAAAAGGTAAAATTTTTTGTATCAAAAGCAGGGCTGTGGAGTCGAGCCAATTTTGCTCGACTCCGACTCCGACTCCAGCATTTTTCATCAGCTCGACTCCGACTCCGGAGTCGACTCCGGGTAATATAACTAAATCTCATTTTAATACCACAAATTTGTAGTTCTATTGTGGGGGTGCCGTAAGTGGATCGATATAAAGTATCGTATTTATTTATGTGTGCAAAAAAAGGTCTTAATTTCACTTTAGATGCCAATTGAACTCTATATTTAAAATTTAGGGCAATGTTTAATAAATTAAATAATGATATAAATACCCATTATAATATGAGAAGATACCAACAGTATATGTATTTGTGGACCAAAATTATTGATACTATCTCAAATCCTTTAAATTTGTTGCGAACTATATGCATGAATTTGAATCTGAATCTATTTAGGCAAAATTGTATATACTTCTACAAAATCTATGTACTTAAAATTTAAAACTAACGTTATGGGACGTAACACAATTTTAACAAAAAATAAAAATGCAAGGAAAGTCTAAAGTCGGGCGGGCCGATTATAATATACTCTGCACAACTTTGTATTTAGATCTACATTTTGATAAAATCTCAAATCAGACTTCTACAAAATCTCGGGCAATATTTGGGAAATATTTATAATTGTTTAGACAATTTCGCAAAAATGCATTTATGATTCATTCATTGAAAAATTTGAAAATTTGAGTCATTTCTACAAGTTTTAGACTTAGCAGTGAGTATCAGTAAGCATACAATTTTGGAAAAATTTTTGTCTAGTAAATAAAATTTTGACTAAATTTTCTATAGAAATAAAATTTTGGCAAAATTTTCTATAGAAATCCAATTTTGACCAAATATATAGAAATAAAATTTAGAATAAAATTTGGCTAAATTTTTTATAGAAATAAAAGTTTGAAAAAATTATTAATAGAAACACAATTAAAAAAAATTGTGTATTAATTTTACAAAATTTTCTATAGAAATAAAATTTTGCAAAATATTCTATAGAAACAAAATTTTGACTAAATTTTATATAGAAATAAAATTTTGACTAAATTGTATATAGAAAAAAATATTTCTATAGTAATACAATTTTGAATACATTTTTTATAGCAGTGAGTTTCAGTGAGCATCAGTAAGAAAAAAAATTTGAGAAAATTTGCTATAGAAATAAAATTTGACAATTTTTTCTTATAGAAATAAAATTTTGATAAAATGTTCAATAAAAATATGATTTAAGAAAAAATTTTGTGTAGAAAATAAAATTCTGCAAAATATTCTACAGAAAAAAAATTTTGACTAAATTTCCTACAGAAGCAAAATTTTGACAAAATTTTCTATAGAAATAAAATTTTGAAAAAATTTTCTATTGAAATAACATTTTGACCAAATTTTCTAATAAAAAAATCTATTACTATAAAATGTTGGCAAAATTTTCTATAGAAATAAAATTTTGATTTAAATTTTTATAGAAATAAACTTATCAATAGAAATAAAATTTTGAAAAAAAAATTGTGTAACAAACTAAATTTTGCAAAATTTTCTATAGAAACAAAATTTTGACTCAATTTAAATAAATTCAATAAAATTTTGACTAAATTTCCCATAGAAAAAAATATTTCTATAGTAATAAAATTTTGAATAAATTTTTTATAGAAATAAAATTTTGACAAAATTTGCTATAGAAATAAAATTTTGACAAAACTTTTTATAGAAATAACATTTTGACAATTTTTCTATAAAAAACAACTTTGAAAAAATTTTCTGTCAATATTCCACATATGTATATGGCCTTAAGATAAAATTAAACAAAATAATTTCGATTGTTCGAAATATTTCAAATAAATTGATATGGGCATTAAAATGGATCGATCCAGCCTATCTGCTAGTCTAGCATTCTAGGAAACATAAAAAGATAGTCGTAATTGGAAGTTGATTTTCATTTACAATCATGCTGTACATTGATCGAATGAATAACGCAATGGAAACTAATTTGCGTAAAAACTTGCTTAGTTACAAAAATGTGAAGTATTTTAAAAAATTTGGTTTAGCCGGAGTCGGAGTCGAGCAAAATTTTTACGACTCCGACTCCGACTCCAGCAAAATCTTCAGACTCCGACTCCGACTCCAAGACTCCGACTCCGACTCCACAGCCCTGATCAAAAGTCACATTTTTGATTGAAATTTAACAAACTTAAAGGCTTTATTTCACTTAAAATGCATATTATTTTAATTGTATTCATTTTATTTCCATTTCTGTGAGACTGTAAGAAAATCTATGTCATATTAGCTCTGTTTGTGTACTCGATACATTTTGATTACTATCACAAATTTTTACTGGAAGTTCTTCATTTATATTTCCTAGTAAAAACTTTTTTCCCGGTAAACTTGCAATTATCAGATGGTTAATCATCAAAATATCAATATATTTCGTTTTAACTGAATTAATGATAAATTCCTGAACGTGTACACTTCTCCTAATATTACCCAAGAGAATAAAACACATTCTAACTGTCTTGCAAGTTTATACTGAATAACTTTTATTCGAAAATTTCCCATACAAACCTATTGTCCAATTTTCGTAAATGTAAATCCATTCCATTACTAAATAGCAGATTTATTTTGATCCTATCACTACGAATTTTTTATTGCATTTTTTTGTTGTTAAAAAAAATAATACCACATTCAAAACTTTATTTCCTTAATTATTTCTATGTTCGGTTCCAAAGATTTTTGTACACTAATGATTTTGGTATTGATTCAGAGTCAAATTTGAATATATTCGTTTTTTTTTCAGCTTTTTCTTCAGCTTTTTCTTCATGAGCTATCACAGTGCTTTAAAAACGTGCTAACGACAACATAAATTTCCTAATTCAGACTCGACTTTAAGTAGAAATTATTCTGCGTATACGTTTTTAAAATAAAATGTTGCAAAACCTCTTCTATTTTTGAACGCTATTTTGGTTTGTGGTCGAGATACAAAAACTCCACAAATTTAAAGACTACACGCAGAGAAGGAATATGATCCCTCAAACAGCAAAATGTTATTTTTGTATGGCGACCATGTAACATGTTAGTCACTAAAATGTTATTTTATCGTCAAATATAAACTGCTTGCCGAAATCAGATACATGATTTCCGAGAAAATAACATGTTTGCGAAAACCATGTTACATGGTCACCACCCAAAAATAACATTTTGCTCTTAAAACATGTTTGAGGTGATCATATTCCTTCTCTGGGTGTATTTAATTAATTTTAAGAATTTTGTTAGAATTGACCCTAGCCTTCTTTCATGAAAAGATACCCATTTTTACGTTGAATCACTTAACTATAAGGACAAAACCATTTTATCGGCTTTTGGACAAGGAAAACAGTTTATAACATATAAGAGAAATTCACAAATGCTATTATAACCAAAATTCGCGTTCGTATTTTAAAGACATGAAATCTTTGGCCTCATGACAATATTTTTTCAGTGTACAAAGCAATTCACATCTACTATTTTAATTTAGTAATATCATAATAACTTTAGAATACGTATTATAGGATAAAAAGGATAAACGGGTCAAATGCTATTGTTCCTAATAATTTACTGACAGTTTATATAAGGAATTTGTATGGTAATAGTAGATTTAAAATTTACGATAACTTTTATGAATACGAGGAAAAAACTTTACAACAAGGTGTATTTGCGGCAAAAATGCCCGCATAATGGCTGGAATAATTATTAAGGCTTCAATTGAGCTCTGAAATATGCGGAAAACCTTATTCTGGCAGCAAGACTTAGATAAAAACGAAGTTTTATCCATATTTCAATAGGAACATGTCGAAAATAAAAAAGCCAAAAATAGCTAAAAGGGTCATGAAAAAAAGCCAGAAAAAAAGCTAAAAGCTAAATGCATTTTTCCCCGCTAAACGTCTTTAAAAAAAGCCAAATCTAGCGGGAAAAAAGCTAAATTGGCAACGCTGATGTTTACTCGAAATTTGAAAATATATATTTTTACATTCACACATATTATTTTTATGAAACATTATTGTCCTAAACATAATATATTCTAACATATTAACATATGTGTCCCAAATATTTAATGCTAGTTTAGGAACATTAAATTTTTGAACTTAAATATATTGTGTTCAAATATTGTGCCCGCAACACATTTTGTTTATATCGGAACATATGAAAAACATATTTTTCTAACAGTGTGGTCGCTAACAACCATGTAAAAGTGGTTCTATCCATAGTTATATATAGCCCCCAGATAAACCGAATTTACTTCTTCCTGAATAAGCAAGTTTCATTTGATCTTGCTAAAATTTGGTACTAATCACACAAAAATTGGACTATATAAGTTCATAATTGTATACTGTCCCGATGGTTAGGTTAGGTTAGGTGGCAGGCTCACTTAGACTATTCAGTCCATTGTGATACCACATTGGTGAACTTCTCTCTTATCACTGAATGCTGCCCGATTCCATGTTAAGCTCAATGACAAGGTACCTCCTTTTTATAGCCGAGTCCGAACGGCGTTCCACATTGCAGTGAATCCACTTGGAGAAGCTTTGAAACCCTCAGAAATGTCACCAGCGTTACTGAGGTGGGATAATCCACCGCTGAACAACTTTTTGGTGTTCGGTCGAAGCAGGAATCGAACCCACGACTTTGTGTATGCAAGGCGGGCATGCTAACCATTGTGATTTTCGTTGAAATTAGGTAGAATGCATTTCATATATTAGTTAACATATTCCTATATGTATGTACCCTTATACTACAGAATGAAAAAATTTAACTAAATTTAATTCATATATGGAATGATTTTATTGAAGTTTTTTCATTCATTGGGACAAATCTTACATATTTGTGGTAAACCTTTTTACTTCAAACTTAGAACTGCTTACCTTCGTTTTTAAATAAATTTTTATTTATTTATATAGGCAATTTTTTCTTCAATAAAATACACGTTTTATTAATATATTAAATATATTTATTAAAAATCAACTATTCCACTATTTCTATGTAATGTTATCAACTGTAAAACGTAATGTTTTTCTTCTTGTACCTTTTACTTTTAATAAGTTGCTGCCTAACGATTTTGTCCTCCTTTTTCAATTTCAATACCTACAAATATAAAAAATCATAAACCAATTTTTTTATAAAAGGTTAGCGTCACTGAAGGTTACCTGTTAATTGAAGATTCTAAAATGAAGACGAATGAAGGGGTTGTTATTCTGTTTTCTTTCTTTATACACCATAACGAACATAATTTTTTCTCATTAATTTAAAATAACAAATATTTTATATATTTTATTTGTTATTTATTATATTATTTTACTATATTATTTTTCAACAATCCCTCCGTATACCATAACAACGCGATTCCAAGTAAAAAACCAACCCACGCGCAAACATATCGATTACATCGATGACAGTTATCGATTACAGGTAGATATAAGAAATATAGGAAAATTACCTATATTCTAACAAGTGTGTCTCCTTAAGTTTTAAAAGGATTGAATACTTCTTAGTACGAATGAACTAAAATATTTTTCTATGCCAAGTTTTTTTTATTTTAAACAAAAATTTAACTTAATGGAAATAAATTGGCTAAACTAAATTGATGAACATTTTTTCCTTTAGTTCCGAAGGCACTTTTTTCTTGGTGCCTCAAATCTTTCTCACTTCCACGAGGTTTATTTAGTTCCTAGCAATTTTCTCTGTAATACAAACAATATAGAAGAAATTATTCGATTTTATAATTGTTTTTATATTTTAATTGTTTATAATTGTTTATAATTGTTTTAAGGCCGGTATGCACCTCTAGCGAAAATTTTCATTACGAAATTGAACGGTAGCGTTCAATTTCGTAAGCTGGTACACACCTCTAATGAAAATAACAGGGTTGTCGAAAGCATATTTTGGCAGCAAACATTTAATTTATTACAAACATTGTGTGCGTAAAAGTTTTAAAAGGTCTGTAAATAATAAACAATTTATTTGAGGAATATTTGGAACATATATTAACAATTTTTAAAAGCGATTAGCTGGTTTAAAATTTGGGTACACAGCCCTGTTTTTTTGTTGTATACTTAAATAAATTTTTGCTACCGAAAATTTCGCTAGAGGTGCATACCGGCCTTTAGCCGGACGGGGACTATCATCAACAGAAAATTATCGATATAGCCATCAACGCACAAGCAATCCATACTCTCCAGCAATTATATTTATAGAGCAGTTTTGGGTAGAGCTGCAAAACTATCGATACACACAAAAAAATTTTTTTCTGATTCAATCACGAAATTAATTGATCCAATTAATTTTTTAATTGAAATGTCTTCAATAACGAAAATGATAGTATTAATCACATTTTTAATTGGGCATAGAAAAAATTCTTGATTAAAATATTAATTGATGTCATTGGCAATTTTCAATTAATTTTTTAATTGATTCAATTAAAAATTTAATTGATTTTGAATGCAAACCCTAATTACTTTTTTATTTAAAAAGGTAACTATTTTCAATTACTTTCTGAATTGGCTTAGAGTTTTTATTTGGAT
This sequence comes from Haematobia irritans, assembly GCF_050003625.1. Lineage (NCBI taxonomy): Eukaryota > Metazoa > Arthropoda > Insecta > Diptera > Muscidae > Haematobia > Haematobia irritans. The sequence continues at coordinate 70,390,191 of NC_134398.1, read as the reverse complement.
TAAGAAATGTTCATCACTTTTTTTAACTGACTTAGTCTTCCGAATTTGATTAAAAAGTTAATTGTATCAATTAATTTTTTAATTAAAAATTTTAAAATTTTCAATCATTGACTTAATTAACTTTATGTTCTATCTTGATTAAAAAGTTAATTGTATCAATTAATTTATTAATTGAAAAAATATTCAACTTCAATTAACTTTTTAATTGGAAATATTTTGGTGATATTTTTTTCTGTGTAGTTTCATTTTTAATGTACTATCGATATCTATTTTCCGATAGCAATACTATCGAAGAAACCCAGTAGACTACAGTTGATGGCTTTGCATGAAATTAATTGCCTTTCCTTTTAATTTGGAGAAAATATTTTTTCCATACAATAGACACAAGTTAACACCCATTTAAAAAATCAAATTTAGAACGTTAGGTTGGTGGTAGACCGATTTATTTTAGACGCACTGAGAATATTCAATTCATTGTGATAAATTGACAATGATTTTCATCAGCATGTCGGAGATAAACTATTGCGTCTTACGTTTTGTTTTATATTCCATCATCCACGGATGTTCAACAAATCTGGATCCACCATTTCAAAAAGAAGGACTTGTATCAAATCAAATAATGTCAACATGTTCCCAATGGATCTTAGCATTTTGCACTTGAAGTAGCTCTCTCAGTTAGTTTTGCTTATTCGTTTTAAATAATCTTAGCTCAATAAAATGTGAGTTTCAAACGCACAAGAAAAATTATCATACTTTTGTTTAAAAAAAATATTTAAAATCGGAAATAATTAGTTACTGCAAAAAATCCGATAGTATCGATACTATCGATTGTTTTGTTTCGAAACTATCGAAAATATCGAATGGTGCTGCCATCGACAGTTTTGCAGCTCTAGTTTTAGGCGCCCACAAACCAATGTAAATAAAATTTATTTAAAAGAAACAAACTCTTTAGTTGGCCACCGTATATCAAAGGTTAGCATGTCCGACTTGCATACAAAGTGTCGTGTGTTCAATCTCTGCTTAGACCGAACACCAAAAAGTTTTTTTACATGTATTCCAAAAAATATATAATTTTCTTCCAAACAAACTTCTTTACAGCGAAAAGCAAATGGGAAACGATATTTATTTGCCTAAAATTTCGTTTGGAGGAAATAATTAGTTTTTTGCGTGTAGGAACTTTAAAAATTCACCTAATCGAAATTTTAAAGGCATTTCCTATAATCATGGTATGTTTTTGTCTGTTTTTCATTTCAAACGCTAAAAAAAATTGCCCATTTAAAAATTTCAAATTTATTTTCGCAATTTATGAGTGCACGCACACAATCAACCTGAATGCATCCAGAATTGAACCACATCCATTAAAATAATCACCATTGAAGTCCACACGAATGGCATGCACTCTACATTTTATACAAATATGCTTGCACATTAATTCGACTGACCACCCGAACCTAAATTCGAACATCCGTTTCCGTTCAACCACTCTTTACCAATCCTAATCAGTAAATGACTGTGTAATCTATTGGTATTTGGGATAACTCACGCAGGTTTGTCACAAGCAAATGTGGACAACCTGTTAGTTGTAAAATCATACGTACTTAAATGATAATCCTGGAGGATGGATAGATGTTTAACGGCGGCATGTTTGGCAGATTTGTATATAACGATATTGATGGCATACTCATATGTTTAAACATAACGTCAGTATCCGGAGGTTATATCCAAATGTTGATGTTGAGGGAATGATGAAACATTAAATAGAATAAAGGTATGCCTGAGTCATCTTAGAAATGAACACATTATGACGTCGCCGTTAGTTTAGGTTATGTTATTGAGGAAGACTTGTACTACAATTTAACTAAACACATGTCCCGTTCTTACCGCTAAATTCTACCACAAAACACTTAACTTAAAAACCTGTAATGCTCAGGGTTGGCTTGTCGCAAACTGTGACTTTTGCGACATACGTTTACGACGGTATAATACGTATGTCGCACAAGTCGTAAACCTAAAGGTGCACAGAAAAAAATATCACCAAAATATTTCCAATTAAAAAGTTAATTGAAGTTGAATATTTTTTCAATTAATAAATTAATTGATACAATTAACTTTTTAATCAAGATAGAACATAAAGTTAATTAAGTCAATGATTGAAAATTTTAAAATTTTTAATTAAAAAATTAATTGATACAATTAACTTTTTAATCAAATTCGGAAGACTAAGTCAGTTAAAAAAATGATGAACATTTCTTAATCCAAATAAAAACTCTAAACCAATTCAGAAAGTAATTGAAAATAGTTACCTTTTTAAATAAAAAATTAATTGGGGTTTGCATTCAAAATCAATTAAATTTTTAATTGAATCAATTAAAAAATTAATTGAAAATTGCTAATGACATCAATTAATATTTTAATCAAGAATTTTTTCTATGCCCAATTAAAACTGTGATTGATACTATCATTTTCGTGATTGAAGACATTTCAATTAAAAAATTAATTGGATCAATTAATTTCGTGATTGAATCAGAAAAAAATTTTTTTGTGTGTGGGTATTAAGTTCGTGTTTAGCCGCTAAAATCGTCATTTTATACCCTCCATCATAGGATGGGGGTATATTAACTTTGTCATTCCGTTTGTAACACATCGAAATATTGCTCTAAGACCCCATAAAGTATATATATTCTGGGTCGTGGTGAAATTCTGAGTCGATCTAAGCATGTCCGTCCGTCCGTCTGTTGATATCACGCTAACTTCCGAACGAAACAAGCTATCGACTTGAAACTTGGCACAAGTAATTGTTATCGATGTCGGTCGGATGGTATAGAAAATGGGCCATATCGGTCCACTTTTACGTATAGCCCCCATATAAAGGGACCCTCAGATTTGGCTTGTGGAGCCTCTAACAGAACCATATTTTATCCGATCCGGCTGAAATTTGGTACATTGTGTTGGTATATGGTCTCTAACAACCATGCAAAAATTGGTCCACATCGGTCCATAATTATATATAGGCCCCATATAAACCGATCCCCAGATTTGGGTTGCGGAGCCTTAAAGAGAAGCAATTTTCATCCGATCCGCCTGAAATTTGGTACATGGTGTTGGTATATGGTCTTTAATAACCATGCAAAAATTGGTCCATATCGGTCCATAATTATATATAGCCCCCATATAAACCGATCCCCAGATTTGGCTTGCGGAGCCTCAAAGAGAAGCAAATTCATCCGATCCGCCTGAAATTTGGTACATGATATTGTTATATGGTCTCTAACAACCATGCAAGAATTGGTCCACATCGGTTCATAATTATATATATCCCCCATATAAGCCGATCCACAGATTTGGCTTGCGAAGTCTCCAAGAGAAGCAAATTTCATCCAATACGGTTGTAATTTGGAACATGGTGTTAGTATATGATCTTTAACAACCGTGCCAGAATTGGTCCATATGGTCCATAATTATATATAGCCCCCATATAAAACGTTCTCCAGATTTGACCTCCGGAGCCTCTTGGAGGAGCAAAATTCATCCGATCCGGTTCAAATTAGGAACGTGGTGTTAGTATATGGTCGCTAACAACCGTACCAAAATTGGTCCAATCACACAAAAATTGGTCCATATCGGTTCATAATCATGGTTGCCAATATAGAAAATTTTGTCAAAATTTTATTTCTATAGACAATTTTGTCAAAATTTTATTTCTAGAGAAAATTTTGTTAAAATTTTATTCGGTTCATAATAAAATTTTCATAATTGTCAAAATTTTATTTCTATAGAAAATTTTGTCAAAATTTTATTTCTATAGAAAATTTTGTTCAAATTTTATTCGGTTCATAATCATGGTTGCCACTCGAGCCAAAAATAATCTACCGAGATTTTATTGCTATAGAATATTTTGTCAAAAGTTTATTTCTATAGAAAATTTTGTTAAAATTTTATTTCTGTAGAAATTTTTGTCAAAATTTTCTTTCTATAGAAAATTTTGTCAAAAGTTTATTTCTATAGAAAATTTTGTGAAAATTTTATTTCTATAGAAAATTTTGTTAAAATTTTATTTCTGTAGAAAATTTTGTCAAAATTTTATGTCTACTTTGTCAAACTGAATTATATACGTATTGGATCGATCTTTTTTGATTTAATATATACCACGTATGGACTTACATACAATTTGGAAGATGGTGTTAGGAGGTTTTAAGATACCTTGCCATCGGCAAGCGTTACCGCAACTTAAGTAATTCGATTGTGGATGGCAGTGTTTAGAAGAAGTTTCTCGCAATCCATGATGGAGGGTACATAAGCTTCGGCCTGGCCGAACTTACGGCCGTATATACTTGTTTTACGATTAATTTTCTTCAATAATCCGATTGACTCAAAATCACCTCCTGAGCGCTTGGTGTCCGTCCGTCCGTCTGTCCATGTATTTCTTGTTCACGGGATTCCGGTCGCAAATATTAACCGACTTTGATGAAATTTGGTACAGGGTGTTTTTTGGGCACAAGGACAAACGCTATTGAATTTAGATATAGCTCCCATATATATGTATCGCCCGATTTCGACAAATGGGGTCACGTTGTGCTTTTCTACAAACGGATCTTCATTAAATCTGGCAAAATGTAATCTTTTTTCAATCACCCTTTAAGTCTGCAAAATTTCATCGAAATCGGTTCAGATTTAGATATAGCTCCCATATATACGTATCGCCCGATTTTGCAAAATCTGGCCATAAAACCCCTATTTATCCACCAATCTTACTCAAACTTGGCTTACTACACTATTCTATAGTACTTACAATATGTGCAAAAATCACCGAAATCGGCTCAGATTTATATATAGCTCCCATATATATGTATCGCCCTGACTATAAAACCCTTATTTATCAACCGATAGTACTCAAAGTTGGTTAAATGTAATCTTCTATAGCACTAACTATATGCGCAAAATTTCATCGAAATCGGTTGAGATTTAGATATAGCTCCCATACAAATATATCGGCCGATTTTGACAAATTTGCCCCTATTAACTTTATTTTTGCCCATACACGCAAAAAAATAATTCTTTCCGCCCAAACGAAATTTTAGACAAACAAAGTTCGTTTCTCATTTTCTTTTCGTTGAAAGGAAGTTTATTTGGAAGAAAAGTATATACTGTTTGTGATAAACGTTTATTCTTTTCCAGGATGTAAAAACAATTTCATAAAGAATAACTCAAAAAAATTTTTTCTGGCTAATTGCATTTTCCCTCATGTCTTTCTCACTTCCGCGAAGTTTTTTTAGTTCTTAGCACTTTTTTCTGTAATACAAACAATGTAGAAGAAATTATACGATATTATAAATTTTTTTACCTTTCGCCTGGACGGAGAATCGAACCTCGGACCATGCAATTTGTGAGCCAACACACTGTCCACTGAGCTATGTAGCCGTTATTGTCATCAATAGACAATTACCCAAATAAGTTATATTTATATAGCATAGCTTGCGGCGCCCACGAGCCGATTAAACAAAGTTTATTTAACAGAAAAATACATTTAGTTGGGCACGGTCGAACAGTGGTTGCTACGTCCGACTTGCATGCCAAGGGTCGTGGGTTCGATCCCTGCTTCGATCAAAGTTTTTTTTTTACATATATTCCAGATATGGTCGGAACATTCCGAAAAAATGTTCAACATTACATTCTATTATATTATATTTTTACTATGAACTGTAAAATGTGTCTTATTAAAAACCTAAAATAAGAAAAGAACAGTGTTTGATATAAACGAAATGGACTGTGCTGTTGGTTCAAAAATAACTTTTTATTGAAAAAATAAAAATTTTGTAACAAAATAATATTTTTGGTGATAATATTGCTCGATTTTTACAAATTTGTATTTATTACCCAAACTTAATGAGCGATTTCCTCTTTTTGTAATAATGGGCTCAATATTAGTGGCGCAAAATCAACTATAACCAGTGTTGCCAGAATTAGGGGAAATTCCTTACAGGTAGGTTTTTTCTAATATTTAGCGTCTTGTAGGGTCTTTTTTACTCAACATTTAATAATTTTACATTTATTTTAATAATTTTACATTTTGGTGGCTCTGGAGCAGGAAATTAGAATGACCTTTAACAATGTGTGGTAACCAGGGTTGGCCTGTCGCAAACTGTGCGACATACGTTTACGACGGTATAATACGTATGTCGCAAAATACGTAAACCCAATGTAGAAAACCTAATTTGGAATTAAAGAAATTGTGAATATTTATACCCTGCGCCACACTGTGGAACAGGGTATTATAAGTTAGTGCATATGTTTGCAACGCCCAGAAGGAGACGAGATAGACACATGGTGTCTTTGGCAAAAATGCTCAGGGTGGGCTCCTGAGTCGATATAGCCATGTCCGTCTGTCCGCGAACACATTTTTGTAATCAAAGTCTAGGTCGCAGTTTTAGTCCAATCGACTTCAAATTTGGCACATGTATTTGTTTTGGCTCAGAATAGATCCCTATTCGGTTCAGATTTAGATATAGCTCCCATATATATAATTCGCCCGATATGGACTTATATGGCCCAGAAGCCAGAGTTTTACCCTAATTTGCTTAAAATTTTGCACAAGAAGAAAAATTAGTACTATAGTCAAGTGTGCCAAATTTTATTGAAATCGGTTCAAATTTAGATATAGCTCCCATATATATCTTTCGCCCGATATGGACTAATACGGTCCCAGAAGCCAGAGCTTTACCCCCAATTTGGTTGAAATTTTGCACTAGGAGTACAATTGGTAGTGTAGTCAAGTGTGCCAAATTTGGTTGAAATCGGTTCAGATTTAGATATATCTCCCATATATATCGTTCGCCCGATTTACACTCATATGACCACAGAGGCCAATTTTTTGCTCCGATTTAGTTGAAATTTTGCACAGGGAGTAGAATCAGTATCGTTACTATGCGTGCCAAATTTGGTTGAAATCGGTTCAGATTTAGATATATCTCCCATATATAGCTTTTGCCCGACTTACACTCATATGGCCACAGAGGCCAATTTAGGGAGTAGAATTAGCATTGTAGCTATGCGTACCAAATTTGGTTGAAATCGGTTCAGAATTAGATATAGCTCCCATATATATGTTTTTCTGATTTCGACAAAAATGGTCAAAATACCAACATTTTCCTTGTAAAATCACCACTGCTTAGTCGAAAAGTTGTAAAAATGACTCTAATTTTCCTAAACTTATAATACATATATATCGAGCGATAAATCATAAATAAACTTTTGCGAAGTTTCCTTAAAATTGCTTCAGATTTAAAAGTTTCCCTTATTATACCCTCCATCATAGGATGGGGGTATATTAACTTTGTCATTCCGTTTGTAACACATCGAAATATTGCTCTAAGACCCCATGAAGTATATATATTCTGGGTCGTGGTGAAATTCTGAGTCGATCTAAGCATGTCCGTCCGTCCGTCCGTCCGTCCGTCTGTTGAAATCACGCTAACTTCCGAACGAAACAAGCTATCGACTTGAAACTTGGCACAAGTAGTTGTTATCGATGTAGGTCGGATGGTATTGAAAATGGGCCATATCGGTCCACTTTTACGTATAGCCCCCATATAAAGGGACCCTCAGATTTGGCTTGTGGAGCCTCTAACAGAAGCATATTTCATCCGATCCGGCTGAAATTTGGTATATGGTGTAGGTATATGGTCTCTAACAACCATGCAAAAATTGGTCCACATCGGTCCATAATTATATATAGCCCCCATATAAACCGATCCCCAGATTTGGCTTGCGGAGCCTAAAAGAGAAGCAAATTTCATCCGATCCCGCTGAAATTTGGTACATGATGTTGGTATATGGTCTCCAACAACCGTGCAAAAATTGGTTCACATCGGTCCATAATTATATATAGCCCCCATATAAACCGATCCCCAGATTTGGCTTGTCGAGCCTCAAAGAGAAGAAAATTTCATCCTATCCGGCTGAAATTTGGTACATGATGTTGGTATATGGTCTCTAACAACCATGCAAAAATTGGTCCATATCGGTCCTTAATTATATATAGCCCCCATATAAACCGATCCCCAGATTTGGCTTGTGGAGCCTCTAAGAGAAGCATATTTCATCCGATCCGGCTGAAATTTAGTACATGGTGTTGGTATATGGTCTCTAACAATCATGCACAAATTGGTCCACATCGGTCCATAATTATATATAGCCCCCATATAAACCGATCCCCAGATTTGGCTTGCGGAGCCTCAAAGAGAAGCAAATTGCATCCGATCCGACTGAAATTTGGTACATGGTATTGGTATATGGTCTCTAACAACCGTGCAAAAATTGGTCCACATCGGTCCATAATTATATATAGCGCCCATATAAAGCGATCCCCAGATTTGGGTTGCGGAGCCTCAAAGAGAAGCAAATTTCATCCGATCCGCGTGAAATTTGGTACATGATATTGGTATATGGTCTCTAACAACCATGCAAAAATTGGTCCACATCGGTTCATAATTATATATAGCTCCCGTATAAACCGATCACCAGATTTAGCTTGCGAAGTCTCCAAGAGAATCAAATTTCATCCAATCCGGTTGTAATTTGGAACATGGTGTTAGTATATGATCTTTAACACCCGTGCCAGAATTGGTCCATATCGGTCCATAATTATATATAGCCCCCATATAAAACGTTCTCCAGATTTGACCTCCGGAGCCTCTTGGAGGAGCAAAATTCATCCGATCCGGTTCAAATTAGGAACGTGGTGTTAGTATATGGTCGCTAACAACCATACCAAAATTGGTCCAATCACACAAAAATTGGTCCATATCGGTTCACAATCATGGTTGCCACTAGAGCCAAAAATAATCTACCAAAATTTTATTTCTATAGAAAATTTTGTCAAAATTTTATTTCTATAGAAAATTTTGTTCAAATTTTATTCGGTTCATAATCATGTTTACCACTCGAGCCAAAAATAATCTACCAAGATTTTATTTCTATAGAAAATTTTGTCAAAAGTTTATTTCTATAGAAAATTTTGTTAAAATTTTATTTCTGTAGAAATTTTTGTCAAAATTTTCTTTCTATAGAAAATTTTGTCAAAATTTTTATTTCTATAGAAAATTTTGTGAAAATTTTATTTCTATAGAAAATTTTGTTAAAATTTTATTTCTGTAGAAAATTTTGTAAAAATTTTATGTCTACTTTGTCAAACTGAATTATATACGTATTGGATCGATCTTTTTTGATTTAATATATACCACGTATGGACTTACATACAATTTAGAAGATGGTGTTAGGAGGTTTTAAGATACCTTGCCATCGGTAAGCGTTACCGCAACTTAAGTAATTCGATTCTGGATGGCAGTGTTTAGAAGAAGTTTCTACGCAATCCATGATGGAGGGTACATAAGCTTCGGCCTGGCCGAACTTACGGCCGTATATACTTGTTTTTTTACTAACATTGTGTTCCACCCTAGTGCATTAGCCGACTTAAATTTTGAGTCTATAGATTTTGTAAAAGTCTATCAAATTCTGTCCAAATCGACGGATGTGATATGGTATCGGAAATTTAGATCTACAAAGTGGTGCAGGGTATAATATAGTCGACCCCGCCCGACTTTAGACTTTCCTTACTTGTTTTTAATTTAATGTAGTTAAGCTCCCCGATAATAGGTATGCAAAAAATGTTTTATATTGTATTTATTCAAAACTCTACTAGATTTATATCTCTCATTCACAACTTCAAACTATTCTTGGTTTTCATGGTCCAAGCTTTAGCTGCATCAACGAATGACTAGCTACAATTTTGAAAATTTTTAATTAGTAATAAGCCAAAAAGTGATTTTATAAAATTTTCTCTAAACAGCAATTCACTTATATAAGACTTAAGTAGTTTTCCTTCCTTCCAGTTTCTGCAGTAATTTGTGAAAGGTTAACTATGAGCGAGTACCGACCTCCATCGAGTAGTTTATAGTAATTTTGGCTTCGAGTTTCCAATTGAAATAACTATATTCTCAAGATTTTTAAACTCGTTAATAATTTTATGAACATTCCTGAGAATTGATACTTCTTCGCATATATCATCATCTTGGATATTATTCGCTGCCTATCTGAAGTATTTGGAGTTTGCGACGTTTGCTACTTTTTCTACATTTACGACGTGTATGTGACGTTTACGACGTTTACATCTTTGCGACAGTCGCAAACCTTAAAATGTTTGATACAGACCATCTCTGGTGGTAACCACGGTCACAAAAAATCTACCAAAATTTAAAGAAAATCTTATCACACATCTAACAAACAAATACTTCTATAGAAAATTTTGCCAAGATTGTATTGCCGTAGAAAATTTTGTCAAAATTTTATTTCTATAGAAAATATTATGTCTTTAGTAAATTTTGTCAAAAAAAAAATTTTTTTTCTCAAAATTTTATTTCTATTTTATATAGAAACTTATTTATAAAAACTTTTTCCAAATTTTTATTTCTACACAGAAAAAAAGAATCTTTTAAATTTAAGGACCATTTTAACTTTCAACAAATTGACTGTAATATAGTTCATTTTTTGTAACCACAACGAAAATTAACTTAGCTAAAGGAAAACTTTATTCAGTAAATGTTTTTTAGTTCACTAACTACGCAATGGGAAGGATTTTCCTTAAATAAATTTCCAACACAGTAGTTAATGCATCGTTGATTCTATTATAAAAATACATGGGCAATATAAAAATCTTATTATGAAATGTGGACAATTTACTAAGAAAAAATTTTGTATGGAAAAAAAAATTTGTAGTAAAAATTAACTTAACGACATTACCGATTCGTATGATGGCTACCTACAGATTATTTCCCTTTTTATTATATGTTGGGGTGTTTTTCCTCACATTGAAAATTTTAGATAAAGTAGAATAAAAAGTAGTTATAGATAGAATTCCAACTAATCAATAAACGCGCTACTGGAAAATGAAGTGAGAAGAGATTAATGAAATCATTGCATTATGTGAGGGAGTTTTTAGAGACATTTTGTGTATATTTCGTATGATTGTTTGTGTTTGTTATTGCGTCATTTATGCTGTTGTTGGTTGTTTTGATTCTAGAGACAATGGAATGCAGCGTTGCCGTTTTGGTCCGATCGGACCAAAAGTGGTCCAAAAGATTTTTAATTTTTAAATTTGGTCCGATGGTCGGACCAAACGAAATTTGGTCCATTTTGGTCCATTTCCATAAATTTGGTCAAATTTATAAATTGTTTCTAGTATTTAAAATTTCTATCACGTATTCAATAGTATATGTATTTTTCTGAAATAAAGTTTTTTCCTTGTCCAAAAGTCTATAAACTTTTCAGTGAAGTCCTTATAGTTAAGTATCATAACATGGAAGAAAATTTCGTTTTACTAAAGTCAAAATGGCTCTAATATTTCTGAAAAATTTTTTTTTACTTGAAACATAGCATAATTTCTACTGGAAGTCGAGTCTGAATTTGGAAAATAAAGTTGTCGTTAACTCGTTTTTAAAAGACGTTGATAGCATATGAAAAAAAACTGAAAAAACAAATAATTAAAATTTGCTTCCTAGAAGCAAATACGCAAAACCCTAATTTAAAATAGAATTGTGTCTTAAAAAATATCCTTGCTTTTATTCTCCGCTTCTTTAGCTCGGAATCAATACCAAAATTGTTAAACTAAAGACAAAATCTTTGGAACCGTGCATGCTTTTTTCAGTGTAGACAGTATTACAAACGCTGGCATCATGCCAATATCACAAAAATAAGTAAATATTTTTCGACAAATTCAAGAAAATTTATTAGATATAATTATTTTTTCTATTTGTTAAAGAAAATTTTGTAGTTTAAAGGAAAAAATTGGAGTTAAAAATTGCAAGAATATCTTTAGTGACATAGGAAGTTCATGATGGACGCATTTGTAGTAAATTTTACAAATTTAAAGAAATAACAATAAATAAGGAACTATGTTGTGAGAAATACGAATTTAGTAAATCTTAATGCTTAACTTGTGTATAATTTTGTCCTGTTTTTTAGTTAATTTAACTAATGTTCGCAAAAAATTATTAGAGTTAAGGAAATTCCATGAAATATAATAATTCCATGAACTAAAATAAAGTTAAATTGGCTTTAGTGAAATAGAGAGTTCACTTTTTTTTTGAGTGTAGCTCGGAATCAATACCAAAATCATTAGCGTAAAGACAAAATCTTTGGAGCCGTGAATGCTTTTTTTCGGTGTGGGATTAGATACCATTTCAATCACAGAATTCACACAGAAGTCAATGTCAACTAACATTGACTTTAAAATTCGACCTTTTCAAAAAGTAATTTTTTTCAAATTTAAAAAAAAGTTGAAAAGTCAATGTTTTGATGTCAACCACTAAATCATATCAGTCCTTTCTGATTTACTATACTTTTTTAATAAAAGCATTATGTACAACGATAAAATATTTTTTCAAGTATGTTTCTTCAAAATTGGGAATTTGGTCCGCTGGAGGGAATTTTGGTCCGATTTTGGAAAAAATTTGGTCCAAAATAAAATTTCGTAGTGGCAACGCTGATGTAATGTTCCGTGTGTGTTGTTGGTAGAGGTGTGCGCGTGAGGGATTTTTCACGCACACTCACGCACGCTCACAAATTCAAAATGTCATTCACGCACGATCACGCACGCCTGTTTTAGAATTGCTCACACTCACGCACGCTCACGAATGAATTCGTAACATTCACGCACGCCCGTTTTTGAATTGCTCACACTCACGCACGCTCACGAATGAATTCGTAACATTCACGCACGATCACGCACGCCCGTTTTTGAATTGCTCACACTCACGAACGCTCACGAATGAATTCGTAACATTCACGCACGATCACGCACGCCCGTTTTTGGATTGCTCACACTCACGCACACTCACGAATGAATTCGTAACATTCACGCACGAAGGTTTTTATTGATTCACGCTCACTCACGTTCACGAACCAAAATCCTGCAAAGATAAACACTCACGATTGCAGAATAGTGACTACCGCACGCTCACGACGGGATATATCAACTCACGCACGTTCACGAACAACAAACTTATTCACGCACACTCACGATTCGAAAAAAAACTACTCACGCACGTTCACGAACAATGAAACGTACATCCACGCTCACGATGTAAAATGCAACTCACGAAGGTTCACGATTTAGCGATGTCCGTCTGTCTGTCCGTCCGTCTGTCTGTCTGTCTGTTCATGTATTTTTGTGCGCAAAGTACAGGTCGCAGTTTAAGTCCGATCGTCCTCAAATTTGGCATAGGGTCGTTTTTTGGGACAAAGACAATCGCTATTGATTTTGGAAAAAATCGGTTCAGATTTAGATATAGCTGCCATATATATTTATCCCCGATCTGGTCATAATTGGCGTATTTATCAACCGATGTTCTTCAAATTCAGTACATCCGAATATTTTATGAGTCTCGAAAAACTTGCAAAATATCAGCTAAATCGGTTCAGATTTAGATATAGCTCCCATATATATCTTTCGTCCGATTTAGACTCATATGAACAAAGAGGCCAAAGGTTACTACCGATTTTCGTGAAATTTTGCATAAAGAGTAGAATTGACATTCTACCAATGCTTGGTAAATTTGATTGAAATCGGTTCAGATTTTGATATAGCTCCCATATATATCTTTCGTCCGATTTGCACTTATATGCCCTCAAAAGCCAGAGTTTTGCCGTGATTTAGTTCAAATTTTGCACAGGGAGTACGTTTAATAGTATCGATAAGTGTACCAAATTTGGTTGAAATCGGTTCAAATTTAGATATAGCTCCCATATATATCTTTCGCCCGATTTATACTCAAATGACTACGGGGGCCAAAGTTAAACACCCATTTACGTGAAATTTTGCAGAGATAACAGAATTAATATTATAACTATGCATGTCAAATTTAGTCGAAATCGGTTCAGATTATATATAGCTCCCATTATATGTACACCAGTTGGGGAAATATGGTAGACTGTTTCATATTTTAGACCTATTTTCAATGAGATTTTCCTCTAATTGACTGGATAGTTTCCTCAGAGAATATATTTAATATGATATTTAAGTGTGTCAAGTTTGATCTAATTTGGTTCAGATTTAGATAAAGCCTCCATATATTCGTTTTTCCGGTTTATACAAATATGGCAAAAATTCCCACACTTGACACAAAATTCTGTGATGATTTCCCCATATCTTAGTCATATCCTAAACACTGTAATGCCAGAATTTCCACAGAACGGTTGAGTTTTAAATAAGGCTCCAAGTCGCCCGACTTGACCAAATAATATATCATAACCCATACTTGACTATATATCTTGGCGGGATCTAACCAATATCCCTGTAAAGTCGCCACTGCTAAGTATCAAAAATTGTAAATATTACTAAAATTGCCCTATATCTCGAATACATATGTATCACCTGATCAATCATAAATGCTCTTTTGTATAATTGCATTAAATTTTCTCTCGCTTCATATTTCTCATATTTTTTTACTATGTTAACATTGTGTTTCATCCCAGGGCGTTAGCCGATTTAAATTGTAATTTAAATTGTCTCCATTAAAAGTATTTGTATCTGGAAATGCAAACCTTTATATAGCTCCCAGCAAATTTGAAGTGGTTGAGAGTCTACATAGTGGTGAAGGGTATAATATAGTCGGCTCCGCCCGACTTTAGACTTTACTTACTTGTTCATACATAATTTTTATCGTGAGCAAGACGTTTTTGTAAATATAATATTTGTCGTGAGCGTAAATAGGCTCGTGAACGTGTCATTTCTCGTGAGGGTGAATTATTTCGTGAATGTGAATTTTTTCGTGAACGTGAATTTCATCGTGAGCGTGAATTTTTCGTGAATGTGAGTTTCTTCGTGAGCGTGAATTTTCTCGTGAGCGTGAATTTTTCGTGAACATGAATTTTTTCGTGAACGTGAATGTCATCGTGAGTGTGAAGTTTTCGTGAATGTGAATTTCTTCGTGAACGTGAATTTCTTCGTGAGCGTGAATTTTGTCGTGAGCGTGAATTTTTCGTGAATGTGAATTTTTTCGTGAACGTGAATTTTGTCGTGAGCGTGATTTTGAAAAAAATTGAAAATTGATTTTGAAAAAAATTTACATTCACGAACAGAATTTGATGTTCACGCACGATCACGCACGACACATTTTTGTTCAGTCCCATTCACGCACATTCACGTGATTTGGTCAAAATTTCATTCACGAATCACGTGACTCACGCGTGAATCACGCGTGTCACGAAAATTTCGTGTCACGCGCACACCTCTAGTTGTTGGTATCTTTTGTGGTGAGAGTTGTTTTCTTGCAATAGCGAGATCAGAAAGGGATCTTGTGTATATGTTGAGTTTTTTTCTTTACGGTTTATGTATCCTTTATGACTATTTGTGTCTTTGAGTTTTATTGCTGCATTCAGTTCTGTTGATGCATTTATGAAATGCACACATGGTTTATTAATGAAAATACATTTATTTCGAAACATTTTAGAAACTGAAAAGTGAATGATGTGATGTTACAGAAATCAAAAACGCTTTTTATTGATAAAAACAAATAACAGATTAAGGAACTGTATATTTCTGTTAATAGTTTAAAATTAGTGCGGATTTTTAATTGATTTACATAAAAAATATACAACATGAGTGGTAATAGGATGATCTAAACATGAGTGGTAATAGCATGATCTGGATCACAGGTTGGAGATGCAACCATTTTTTTGAATCTATATTTTTTATGTTACAGCAATTCCTACAGGTGAGTACTAAGTTCGAATTTAGCCGCTAAAATTAAAAATAAACTACTAAGAAAAGTATAAAATTATACGTCTTCGATACAAATTTAAATATAACTTGATGGAGAATAACCCAAACCAAGTTTTTTATAAAGATTATTTTTTTATAATGTATTATTAATGAAAACTTATTATGAAAATTGCGATTTTAGCCGCTAAACTCGAACTTAATATCCACCTTAAATACTAAATGCTATACTGAAAAGTGGAAATTATGCCTAATTTTATAATATTTTTTATTTCAAATATATTCAGAGAATAATTTCGAAAACGTCCCATTAGTCCATGGATATGATTCCAATAATGTACCTACTGGATGGATTTTAAAATGTGGTAAGATTTCCAATAAACGGTATTTTGTCCGACCAAAAACAAAAATTTCGATTTATTAAAAATAATTATTTTCACTTGCTGGTAGACAGGCCTTATAATGGTAATTTTTTGGAATATTCTCACTGTTTAATGCTAACTAAGCTGATATCCTTATTGGTTCTAGGAAATACTCTTGAAAACCGTAAGTTAAAAATCAATATGTACGATAGAATTTGATAATATTTTTCTTATATTTTGTATAACTTTGCAATTTCAGATGCTTATAAGACAAATCCGCCCAACAAAAGTTAGCCAAAATCGATGAAATTAGACAACAATTCAATGAATATAGCAACTTATGCCACATATATCTTTCATATGGGTAGAAAACATGAAAAATTTAAATTAGTTTAGTCCTAATAACATAGAATATTACTCTTTTGAAGAAGCAATTACTAACTACCGACAAGTAACTGCATCCAACGTACGAATAAAAATATTTCCTTTATTGTATATCATAAGCCATAGTTTTGTGTAATATTATATTATATTATATATATATTAATACGCTACCCTTTTTTTTTTTGGGTACATATTGTGGGCTTGTGCGGGGGTATTATGCGGTAAATTTGGTATCAAATGAAAGGTAATTTTCTGTAGATATGGCGAATCGCAATAATTTTTTAAATTGATGCATTTTTCATGGAGAAAATTGCATTTTTCTAAAATTATTGACGTTGTTGTCGTTGTTGTGTTGTAGTTTGAGAGTGAGAGCGAGAGAGTTGTTGTTTGGTTTGTTGTAGCCAGGGATGGAAACTACAATTTCTAAGAAAGTACAAAAACGGTATCTTTTTGAGCGAAAAAGTACTTTTTATTAAATTTCAACAAAAAATTCATTGGAAGATTATTGTCAAGAGCTTTTTCTTACAAAGACTACCGTAGTATTGTAAAAAAATAGTAAAAATAAAAATAAATTTTTGACACAATTTTCTATCGAATAAGATTTTGACAAAATTCTCTATAGAAATAAAATTTTGACAAAATTTTCTATAGAAATAAAATTTTGACAAAATTCTCTATAGAAATAAAATTTTGACAAAATTTTCTATAGAAATAAAATTTTGACAAAATTTTCTATAGAAATAAAATTTTGACAAAATTTTCTATAGAAATAAAATTTTGAAAAAAATTTTCAATAAAATACAATTTTGAAAAAATTTTCAATAGAAATAAAATTTTGATACAATTTTCAATAGAATACAATTTTGACAAAATTTTCTATAGAAATAAAATTTTGACAAAATTTTGTAAAAGACCATTAGTAAATAAGTTTGTTAAAGACTTTCTCAAAATATTAAAATATTTTGTCAAAACTATTATGGTACAACTGTATACACAAAAGGTACTAAATCATTCTCGGCGGTACTACGGTACTGACCAAGGTGAAAAAGTATTGAAAAAAGTACTATAGTACTGCATTTTCCATCCCTGGTTGTAGCGTGTGGATGGGTGTGTGCTCATTGTGTGTTGGCTTTTGTTATGTTGGCATGGGGGAGAGTAAGCTTGAGAATGATAATGTGAGAGTTGATTGGGAGCTAAAGCAATGGGAATAATAGAATTGTAAGATGATAATAGATAGGGTGGGTGTGGGAGTGTGGTTTTATATTTTACGTGATCTGTTAGCCGTATATATTTCTAAAGATTCAGGCTCACTTAGACTATTCAGTCCATTGTGATATTTAGCAATAGTAATTTTGAAAAGTAATATTTTGTAAAATTTAGAAACATAAATTACATTATTTTAATTTAAATTTATTTAAGCCTGCTGATATAGGGATGCCATATACGGATATATGTTTGTTACAATGGGGGTATATTTTTGATAACTAAAACTTCATACGACAGTATAAAGGAGAATAAAATGTACGTATGAAATGTTTATGTAAGAATGAACTAAATAAATTACACCGTATATATTTCTAAAGGCGTTAGAAATAGTAATTTTGAAAAGTTATATTATACTAATTTTATTCAAGAAAATTTAAACAATAAATTACATCATTTTAATTTTAATTTTGTTAAGCCTGTTTCTATAGGGATGCCATATATGGATATATGGTTGTTACAATGGGGGTATATTTTGGATAACTACAAATTTCATACGAAATTGTAAAAGAGAATAAAATGTTCGTATGAAATGTCTATGTACATTCACAGAAAAAGTAAACTGTTTTATAGCAAGAACGAACTAAATACATTACACCGTTCGAAAATTGAAATAAATTATAATTTATGTTTTGAGATTTTCACTAAGCGTTGTTAAAACCAGGGAAATTTAATACTCTGGTGTACTTTATAACTACAACTCCCGAAATTACGCCCTCTCATAGAAAAAAAAAGTAAAGAACAACATCATTGGCGACAATTCATAACCATTTTAACCATACTGTAGTTCATTGTTACTATATTTGGGCATCGTATGAAAATTTTCTTTTGCGTTAGATCACATTTAATTTACGTGTACGATCATTGAACTTAATACCCATGTTTAGTTCATGAAATGTTTGACATATACTTAATAAAATTTCATTGGGATTTGGAAAATTTCGAAAAATAATAATAAAATTGAACTATATACAAATATATTTTTTTCCAATAAAAATAAGTTAAATTTAGCGTTAGTTTAGCTAAAATTTTTACAATATTTACTATAGAAATAAAATTTTAACAAAATTTTCTATAGAAATAATATTTTGAGAGAACAGTGATAGAGGGAAGAGAGGGAGTTTTAGCAATGGGGGTAACATAATGTTTTTTTTTTTTTTTTTTGTATAGACAAACGATTGTAATAGATAAGGTGGGTGGGGGAGTGAGATGGACGGCTTTTTGTTTTAGTACTGAAATGATCAGTTAGCCGTACATATTTTTAAAGGAGTTAGCAATACTATTATTACACGTATTTCGCTTGAGAAATTTTGAAACAATAAATTATTTTGCTTTAATTGAAATCCATAATATGTGTTTGATCATATACAACAAATATGGATGTTATAATAGGGATATATTTATTATCCGTCTGGTTTTAAACTAAAAATTAAAATTGTTAAAAATACGATTTTTTATTATTTATTTAAACTAATACATATTTGATGAAAAAATTGTTGTTCAATTTGTATAAATCTGATCCGAATGGCTTTAAAAATTCCATTTTATAAAAATTTAGAGTATGCGAAAAGTTTGTTTTTATAATTTTTCAATAAAGGTGGGTATTAAGTTCACATTATCACACTAAAATAGTCTTTTTTCACTGTTACTTTTCTTTAATAATCAATTTTAAAGAAAAAAACTTTTTACATGTTTTTATGTTAGCCTAATATTATTGCACGCTGGATTTTTAAAATTATGCTTTGGACCATTCCTCACCAAGTTATAATAATGTTTTTCAAAAAAGTTGTAATTTCTTTCTCTTCTTACAGATTTATTCTCAATTTAAGCGGATGAACTCGAACTTTGAACCAACCTCAAATGAGTAACTTAAAGGAACATTACATTTTATAAAACTTTCTAAAAAAGTGTGGTTACATTTGTATAAATAGTGTACCACTACTCCGATTTAACTTTACTTGCACACACTATAGAAGAACAATGTAAAATATCAGTTACAGAAGACTGTTTTAAAAACTAACTAAAGCGAAGTGTGTAAATTGTATGATATGTGGATATAGAATTCGCTAGAGTTCCATATCATCTAGGACCTTTATACCACCAGTTAAAGGCTTACAATGCCCTCGATTTTCGAGTGCCAGGAAGGCTAGTATAAAAATAATTTTTTGAAATAAAATACTGGTGGTTATAGAAAATTGACTTGTTTTGCACGAAAAATTTCTTAGTTGTATAAAGGATTGTTATACCTTTGATCCTCAATTTTTCTACTTTTTTGAAAATTATACTGACAAACAGTTTATTTCAAACCAATTTCTTAATACAGGTTTCCCAAAAAAATTTTCATTTTTCCGGATAACAGGAATATTTTGAATGAGTTTAAGTATATTCTTCCTACAGCATAGTAATAATTTATAAGAAAATCATGAACTTATCTAGATGAAAACATCTTTGGCGCCAAGTCATATTCATTCTTACTATGGGTTAGTTCATTTTTCATAAAAAATAGTGAACTTTTTTTTTGTGTATAGATATTTAATCTTCCAAAACATTAAGTATTCTACCAATCTACCAAATAGAAAAAAAAACACTTAGAACCATTTTTGTTTTGTAAAGTTTGTTTAAATTTAACGAATAATATTGCAGGGGAAATTTTTTGGGAAAGTAGGAAACTTTTTTTTCTTGTAGGGTAAACCGAAAATTTTCGCTGGCAACACTGACTATAGCTCCTAATATATAACACTTCCGTTCAGATTGAGACAAAGCACCCATAAACATGTACCCCTTAATTTTTCTAAAACCTATATCAATGTTACCCCACAAAAGCTTATGTTTACTAATTCAGTAGGAGTGGTTTAGGGTATGATATAGTCGGCCCCGCCCGACTTTCTACTTTACTCACTTGTTTAATTTAACTTAGTTAGGCTTCCCGATAAAAGGGATGCAAAAAAATGCTTTATTCAAAACTCCACTAGGTTTACATCTCTCATTCGCAACTTCAAACTATTCTTGGTTTGCGTGGTCCATAATGTTCACCCAAGCCTTAGTTGCATCAGCGAATGACTAACTATAATTTTAGAAAAATTTTAATTAGTATGGAAATTGGCTCTAATAAGCCAAAACGTGATTTTATAAAATTCTCTCTAAACAAAAATTGACTTTTGCAAGACTCAAGTAGTCTTCCTTCCTTCCAGTTTCTGCAGAAATTTTGGAAAGAAAGGATGAGCGAATACCGACCGTCACGTTTACTGCACCATCAAGTAACATAGTTCATAGTAATTTTGGTTTGGAGTTTCCAATTGGAATAACTCTATTCTCAGGTTTTTTTAAACTAGTTAATAACTTTATGAACATTCCTGAGAATTGAAATTTCTTCGCACATATCATCATCTTGCATATCATTCGCTGTCTAGCTGAAGGGACTGAAGTATTTTGAGTTTGCGACGTTTGCTACTTTTCTTACATTTACGACGCGTATGTGACGTTTACAACTTTGCGACAGTCGCAAACCTCAAATAGCTTTATACAGACCATCTCTGGTAATGCTACACTCAAAAAAAGGTTTTCTTGAATCCAATGATTTTGACCTTCCCTTAAGAAACCTTGTATTGATTCCGAACCAAAGATGCGGCTTCTTTAAAATAAAAATACTTTAAATCTAGGATCAATAAGATTAAAATCAGAATACAGATCCCATTTATCGAATTTGCATCCTTTATTTGCGATATATTAAAAAAGCTATTCAAGTACGAACAAATGCTAGCTTAAAAATCCAAATTGTAACACATACTTCAATATAGTTAAAACATGTTTTCTTAATTCCAAACAACACTTTAAACCAAAGATACAGAACTAAGTCTTAGACTATATTTGAAGCGTTTCTTAATCCAAATATGCAATATATCAGACGGTTTTGTTAAATCAAAAATGGTTTTCTTTACTTTATAGAAACTTGCCTTAGTTCCTTAATATAATGTAAATGGAGTGTCTTAAAATTTAGGTTGTATAATCTTCCATATTAGGTCAATAGTTTTTTTTTGTGTAGAGTAAATAAATAAAAAATCAGAGCAAAAAACCAATTAAAAAAATTATAGATATTTGTTACGTTTCCAATTAAAATGTCAATTAAATTATTAATCAATTCGGAAACAATTTTCAATTAGAAACGTGATTGAAAATGTTTCCGTTCCCTATTAAACATTTAATTGATTCAATCATTTTTTTGATTGAAATTAAATAGTTTTGAGCGGTGGACAAAAAGATCGAAAAGAGAACAATAGAATGTGTACTTATTCAACAACATATGATGGAGAGATCAGAGTGTAAAATTAGCTCGTAAAGAACGCTTGGTTTTTGGTTTTTCGCGTAAATTGAAAAATATACCTAAAATGATCGGAAGTCTTCTGTGTTCGAAATATATCCATTAATATTTTTAACACATTTATTATTTCTTCTATGAGAGGTAGTAAGGGTGCAGTTAAAAAGTACACCAGGGGATTAAATTTTCCTGGTTTTGACAACGATTTGTGGAAATATAGAAATGTGGAGTACAATTTGGTCCAATTTTGGCACGAGTTGCTTTATTCTTCCTATAAAACTGTTTACTTTTTCGGTGCATGTCAGTAAGTTCCTTCTAATTTTAGATGCGCCTAAATTTCCCAGAAATCTTCAGTCTGTAGGCTAAATTAGTTTGTCTGAAAGTAAACAGAATAATTAGAATTTATTTTGTTTAATTCAAAGTTAATTTTGTTAAACGTTACCTACACACAAAAAATTTTTTCTCTGATTCAATCACCAAATTAATTGATCCAATTAATTTTTTAATTGAAATGTCTTCAATCACGAAAATGATAGTATCAATCACAGTTTTAATTGGGCATAGAAAAAATTCTTGATTAAAAAATTAATTGATTTTTTCAGCAAAATTCAATTAATTTTTTAATTGATTCAATTAAAAATTTAATTGATTATTTTTAATTACTTAGTTAGATTGGCTTAAAGTTTTTATTTGGATTAACAAATGATTGTTTGAAATACATTTTTAATTAAAAAAGTAAAAAAAAATCAGCACTTTTTTAACTGAATTAGTCTTCCGAATTTGATTAAAAAGTTAATTGTATCAATTAATTTTTTAATTAAACATTTTAAAAATTTCAATCATTGACTTAATTAACTTAATATTTCTATCATGATTAAAAAGTTAATTGTATCAATTAATTTATTAATTGCAAAAATTTTCAACTTCAATTAACTTTTTAATTGGAAATATTTTGGTGATATTTTTTTCTGTGTACATAAAAATATCAAGTTTCTGGTGCGACCTGGAATTCATAGTTCCATGTCCAGGTTTATACTTTTCTAGACTTTTAAGGAGTTCGGCAATTCCTTTTGAATTTTCCACACTGTTTCATTGTGTCTCTTAAAATTTAAACCTATCAGATCCACAAAATTTCAAAGCAATATAATATTTGGCATTATATTGATAATTGGAAAATCTTTGCGAATTCTGGAAATAAAAAATATAAATGGAAAATACATATATTTATTATACACAGTTATTGTAATTTTCGCATATTTTTCAATCTAAAAGAAAGAATTGTTTACCACTATGAAGAGTTTATAAAGCAGTTCATCAGGTTGTTTATTCTCCCATCCTCTTCCAGGCGAAATCTTATGTACCCTCCAGGCGGAATCTTATGTACCCTCCACCATGGATTGCGTAGAAACTGCGTACTAAAGACTGTCATCCACAAACGAATTACTTGGGTTGTGGTAATACTTACCTATGGCAAGGTATCTTAAAACTTCCTAACATCGTCTTCTATATTGTAAGTTAGTCCATACGTGGTATACATTAAAAAGAAACACAGATTAAATACGTATATAATTCAATTCTTGACCTGTATATTATAATTACAAACTGATATAAACTTTTACGCGGTAATTAGAGAGGAGGAATTGGAATATGGGGATCGCTTGAAAAATATGGGGACTATATACAATTATGAACCCGTATGGACCAATTTTTGCATGGTTGTTAGGGACGATATACTAACACCACGTACCAAATTTCTACCTGATCGGAAAAATTTTGATCTTCCAAGATGATCCGGAAGTCAAATCTGGAGATGGTTTATATAGGGGCTATATATAATTATGGACCGATATGGACCAATTTTTGCATGGTTGCTGGAGACCATATACTACCACAACGTACCAAATTTCAAACGGATCGGATGAATTTAGCTCCTCCAAGGTCGGTTTATATGGGGCTATACGTAAAAGTAGTCCGATATGGCCCATTTGCAAAACTATCTTTTCTACATCAATAACAGCTACTTGTGCCAAGTTTCAAGTCGATAGCTTATTTCGATCGGAAATTAGCGTGATTTGAACAGACGGACGGCTAGATCGACTCAGAATTTCATCACGACTTTGTCATTCCGTTTGCAACACATTGAAATGTTGCTCTAAGACCCCATAAAGTATATATATATATATATATATATATATATATATATATATATATATATATATATATATATATATATATATATATATATATATATATATATATATATATATATATATATATATATATATATATATATATATATATATATATATATATATATATATATATATATATATATATATATATATATATATATATATATATATATATATATATATATATATATATATATATATATATATATATATTGAAGGTAAATCATCCAACGCCATACCGTCTTTGATTTTGTCTTTGAATACTTTAATTTTTACAACATTTGCGATTTTTATACCCTGCGCCACACTATGGAACAGGGTATTACTAAATAGTATATATTGGCTCATTATGTTTTCTTCCTGTTTTCCCATCTATTGTTCCAAATTGTATAACATGTAAAAGGTTTGCAGTTCACAACTTCGACAAACATAAAAAACGATGTACTTGTGGCGTACCTCTTTACAAGTAATGAAAACGGTTTGAAATGTCTTGCATGCGACAAATAAATTGTCCACGTACCATTTGCTCAAAACGTGATTTACAGAAATTCTTTTTTAGATAGTGGTGGTGAATTTTCATGGAATTAAAGTGACAGCAGTGATATTTGATTTATTTAGGGTACACTTCATATTAATTTAATATTTTAGGAAAGCAATTCGAACTGTGGTTTTATATAGTGGATGACACAAGCCGTCACAGCCTAATAAAAACACACAATAAACAAACAACAGACTTATCCAAGACGTGTAAAAAATATACAATCATATCATCATTGTTTATATAAAATCAGATGTGGATAATTGGTTCGAGTTACAAAATCAATTAAAACAAGTATATTCAGCACTAAGTTCGGCCCAAATACCAAAATTTCAGGAGGGCTTGAGGACTTGAGGACACTTCCCGAAGATAAATTTAAAGATTTCACCTATGAGGACTATATCAGATTCTGGATTTATAAGAACCATTTTTGCTTGAATTTTAGAGGAATCATTAACATCTTTTGTAAGTGTGCAAGAAAATTATAAAATAACGTCTTGATTTGAAATCTTAAATCTGTAGAAGTAAAATCTGGAAATTTTACATTGAGTTTCAAGCAATTTTCATGATCAGTGCGCCTTCTACACCCTCAAGAAGTGAAGTCGGTCTATATGGAGGCATTACCAAATGGACCGATAAAAACTTAATCCGATACACGTTTTTGTGAGCCTAAATACCAGAATATTTACAATTTCAGATAAAAACAAATCAGATAAAAACTACGGTTTCTACACGCTCATAAAAAATCGCTTCTGTAACATATACTCCAAACATATTTTGCTTCAAGCATATACATTTTTGGGTATTGCCCAAACATTTATATGTTTGATCTCTTCCAATATATAATATATTTGAAAGCATATTAGTCTAAACAATATATGTTTGGGTAGTCTAAGTTCCAAACATTTTGTATTTTTGCATCCAAATTCAATAATGTTGTCTTCCAAAAAACAATATGTTATTATGTGAACATATAATATGTTTGGAAGCATTTTGCACCCAAAAATATTATATGCTTAAAAAAATTCTCCCAAACAATATTGTGCTCAAAATTTTATTTATTTATTTATATATTTACAATCATAACGAATTATGAAAATAAACAGGTAATATAGGTGCTAACAACATAGGTTTTCGACCTGAATGCTCAAAATTTTGTTTCTGCCCAATTGTATATTCCCCCACATCTTTCTCACTTCCACGAGATTTTTTAGTTCTTAGCACCTTTTTCTGTAATACAAACATTGTAGAAGAAATTATTCAATTGTATGATTTTTTATTTTATTTTAATTTTACCTTTTGCCGGACGGGGATTCGAACAGCGGACCACACAGTTTGTAAGGATCAAAGAAGTAGCTGATCAATTGCCCAAGGAAAAATAAAATGTTAATTTTGTAATAACAAGCAACAACCACCAACTTAATTCAATATCGCTCCCTGTTAAATAGCGCTCCAAGCTACTAAACACATATATGTTTATAGGCTATTTCTAAATTAATATATGTTTGCATCCAAGCATATTATATTTACAAACATTTTATGTCCCAAACATTATATGTTCTAACATATTAACATATATGTCCCAAACATGTTATGCTAGTTTATGAACATTATATGCTTGCACTCAAAAATATTGTGTTTAAAAATTTGTGTTCCAAACATATTATGTTTATAGCCAAACATATGAAAAACAGTCTTTTTCATCCGTGTAGAAACCCAAGGAGTTAAATCGGGAGATCGTTCTTATGGGGGCTATATTAAAATATGGACCGATACTCACCGTTTTCGGCACACCTCTTTATGACCAGAAAATACCTCTAGATTTCCAATTTCAGACAAATTGGATAAAAACTACGGTTTCTATAAGCCCAAGAAGTAAAATCGGGAGATCAGTCTATATGGGGGCTATACCAAAATATGGACCCATACTCACAATTTTTGGCACACGTATTTGTGGTCCTACAATACCTCTAGATTTCCAATTTCAGGTAAATTGAATAAAAACTGCGGTTTCTATAAGCCCAAGAAGTAAAATCGGGTGATCGGTCTATATGGGGGCTATACCAAAACATGAAGCGATACTCACCATTTTTGGCACACCTCTTTATGGTCATAAAATACCTCTAGATTTCAAATTTCAGGCAAATTGGATTTCCATAAGCCCAAGACCCCAAATCGGGAGGTCGGTTTATATGGGGACTATATCAAAACCTGCACCGATATAGCCCATCTTCGAAGTTGACCTGCCTGCAGACAAAAGACGAGTTTGTGCAAAATTTCAGCACGATTGCTTCATTATTGAAGACTGTAGCGTGATTACAACAGACAGACAGACGGACATCGTTATATCGTCTTAGAATTTCTCCCTGATCAAGAATATATATACTTTATATAGTCGGAAATCGATATTTCGATGTGTTACAAACGTAATGACAAACTTATTGTACCCCCGTCACCATTCTATGGTGGTGGGTATAAAAAAGGTTGCTTTTGGCATAAGATTTTATTAGAACAATTAAAATTGCAAATGTGTTCGTGGAAAAAACTTTTTAATTGATTGAATTAATAAGCTGTGAACTTCATTTAATTGATTGAAATAAAAGAAAATATGGGATTGCTACAAGAAATGTTGAATAACAGTTAGGTTAGGTTAGGTTATGTGGCAGCCCGATGTATCAGGCTCACTTAGACTATTCAGTCCATTGTGATACCACACTGGTGAACTTCTCTCTTATCACTGAGTGCTGCCCGATTCCATGTTAAGCTCAATGACAAGGGACCTCCTTTTTATAGCCGAGTCCGAACGGCGTTCCACATTCCAGTGAAACCACTTAGAGAAGCTTTGAAACCCTCAGAAATGTCACCAGCATTACTGAGGTGGGATAATCCACCGCTGAAAAACTTCTTGGTGTTCGGTCGTAGCAGGAATCGAACCCACGACCTTGTGTATGCAAGGCGGGCATGCTAACCATTGCACCACGGTGGATACGATTCGCGTAGCTGGCCTCTAAAAAAATCAAAATCATTGTTTTCAGTTATTTATAATAGAAAATGATTATTCAAAAAAATCAAAATTGTAATAAATTATGTTTCCGTTTTTCTTAATTTGTTATTATACCCTCCATCATAGGATGGGGGTATATTAACTTTGTCATTCCGTTTGTAACACATCGAAATATTGCTCTAAGACCCCATGAAGTATATATATTCTGGGTCGTGGTGAAATTCTGAGTCGATCTAAGCATGTCCGTCCGTCCGTCCGTCCGTCCGTCTGTTGAAATCACGCTAACTTCCGAACGAAACAAGCTATCGACTTGAAACTTGGCACAAGTAGTTGTTATCGATGTAGGTCGGATGGTATTGAAAATGGGCCATATCGGTCCACTTTTACGTATAGCCCCCATATAAAGGGACCCTCAGATTTGGCTTGTGGAGCCTCTAACAGAAGCATATTTCATCCGATCCGGCTGAAATTTGGTATATGGTGTAGGTATATGGTCTCTAACAACCATGCAAAAATTGGTCCACATCGGTCCATAATTATATATAGCCCCCATATAAACCGATCCCCAGATTTGGCTTGCGGAGCCTAAAAGAGAAGCAAATTTCATCCGATCCCGCTGAAATTTGGTACATGATGTTGGTATATGGTCTCCAACAACCGTGCAAAAATTGGTCCACATCGGTCCATAATTATATATAGCCCCCATATAAACCGATCCCCAGATTTGGCTTGTCGAGCCTCAAAGAGAAGAAAATTTCATCCTATCCGGCTGAAATTTGGTACATGATGTTGGTATATGGTCTCTAACAACCATGCAAAAATTGGTCCATATCGGTCCTTAATTATATATAGCCCCCATATAAACCGATCCCCAGATTTGGCTTGTGGAGCCTCTAAGAGAAGCATATTTCATCCGATCCGGCTGAAATTTAGTACATGGTGTTGGTATATGGTCTCTAACAATCATGCACAAATTGGTCCACATCGGTCCATAATTATATATAGCCCCCATATAAACCGATCCCCAGATTTAGCTTGCGGAGCCTCAAAGAGAAGCAAATTGCATCCGATCCGACTGAAATTTGGTACATGGTATTGGTATATGGTCTCTAACAACCGTGCAAAAATTGGTCCACATCGGTCCATAATTATATATAGCGCCCATATAAAGCGATCCCCAGATTTGGGTTGCGGAGCCTCAAAGAGAAGCAAATTTCATCCGATCCGCGTGAAATTTGGTACATGATATTGGTATATGGTCTCTAACAACCATGCAAAAATTGGTCCACATCGGTTCATAATTATATATAGCTCCCGTATAAACCGATCCCCAGATTTAGCTTGCGAAGTCTCCAAGAGAATCAAATTTCATCCAATCCGGTTGTAATTTGGAACATGGTGTTAGTATATGATCTTTAACACCCGTGCCAGAATTGGTCCATATCGGTCCATAATTATATATAGCCCCCATATAAAACGTTCTCCAGATTTGACCTCCGGAGCCTCTTGGAGGAGCAAAATTCATCCGATCCGGTTCAAATTAGGAACGTGGTGTTAGTATATGGTCGCTAACAACCATACCAAAATTGGTCCAATCACACAAAAATTGGTCCATATCGGTTCACAATCATGGTTGCCACTAGAGCCAAAAATAATCTACCAAAATTTTATTTCTATAGAAAATTTTGTCAAAATTTTATTTCTATAGAAAATTTTGTTCAAATTTTATTCGGTTCATAATCATGTTTACCACTCGAGCCAAAAATAATCTACCAAGATTTTATTTCTATAGAAAATTTTGTCAAAAGTTTATTTCTATAGAAAATTTTGTTAAAATTTTATTTCTGTAGAAATTTTTGTCAAAATTTTCTTTCTATAGAAAATTTTGTAAAAATTTTTATTTCTATAGAAAATTTTGTGAAAATTTTATTTCTATAGAAAATTTTGTTAAAATTTTATTTCTGTAGAAAATTTTGTAAAAATTTTATGTCTACTTTGTCAAACTGAATTATATACGTATTGGATCGATCTTTTTTGATTTAATATATACCACGTTTGGACTTACATACAATTTAGAAGATGGTGTTAGGAGGTTTTAAGATACCTTGCCATCGGTAAGCGTTACCGCAACTTAAGTAATTCGATTCTGGATGGCAGTGTTTAGAAGAAGTTTCTACGCAATCCATGATGGAGGGTACATAAGCTTCGGCCTGGCCGAACTTACGGCCGTATATACTTGTTTTAAAATGTTAAACTTTAAAGTTTTTTAGCAATAGTTTTTATACCCACCACCATAGAATGGTGACGGGGGTATAATAAGTTTGTCATTCCGTTTGTAACACATCGAAATATCGATTTCCGACTATATAAAGTATATATATTCTTGATCAGGGAGAAATTCTAAGACGATATAACGATGTCCGTCTGTCTGTCTGTTGTAATCACGCTACAGTCTTCAATAATGAAGCAATCGTGCTGAAATTTGCACAAGCTCGTCTTTTGTCTGCCGGCAGGTCAAGTTCGAAGATGGGCTATATCGGTTCAGGTTTTTATATAGTCCCCATATAAACCGACCTCCCGATTTGTGGTCTTGGGCTTATAGAAATCGTAGTTTTTATCCAATTTGCCTGAAATTTGAAATCTAGAGGTATTTTATGACCATAAAAAGGTGTGCCAAAAATTGTGAGTATCGGTCCAGGTTTTGGTATAGCCCCCATATAGACCGATCTCCCGATTTTATTTCTTGGGCTTATAGAAACCGCAGTTTTTATTCAATTTACCTGAAATTGGAAATCTAGAGGTATTATAGGGCCACAAATACGTGCGCCAAAAATTGTGAGTATCGGTCCATGTTTTGGTATGGTTCCCATGTAATCAAATCCAATCCAATTTGCCTGAAATTTGAAATCTAGAGGTTTTTCATGACCATAAAGAGATGTGCCAAAAATGGTGAGTATTGGTCCATGTTTTGGTATAGCCCCCTTATAGACCGATCTCCCGATTTTACTTCTTGGTCTTATAGAAACCGCAGTTTTTATTCAATTTACCTGAAATTGGAAATCTAGAGGTATTGTAGGACCACAAATACGTGCGCCAAAAATTGTGAGTATCGGTCCATGTTTTGGTATGGTCCCCATATAAAACGACCTCCCGATTTGGGGTCTTGGGCTTATAGAAATCGTAGTTTTTATCCTATTTGCCTGAAATTGGAAATCTAGAGGTATTTTCGGGTCATAAAGAGGTGTGCCGAAAGCGGTGAGTATCGGTCCATATTTTAGTATAGCCCCCATAAGAACGATCTCCCGATTTCCAGACTTTACTTCTACAGATTTAAGATTTCAAATCAAGACGTTATTTTATAATTTTCTTGCACACTTATAAGAGATGTTAATGATTCCTCTAAAACTCAAACAAAAATGGTTCTTATAAATCCAGAATATAGTCCTCATAGGTGACATCTTTAAATTTATCTTCGGGAAGTGTCCTCAAGTCCTTTAGCCCTCCTGAAATTTCAAAGGAAACCTAATATTTCGTTCATAGTGGTGGGTATTTAAGATTCGGCCCGGCCGAACTTAGTATATACTTGTTTTATTTGATTTGATTTGACAGTAGTTGGGTGTAAGAGATGTTTTTGGTACTCATTGCAATTGATCACGTAAAATTATATCTCTTGGCTCGAACTGATCACCAACAATTACAATAACAACTTAATTTGTTGCATTGAATCGTTGTGGATGCTCAACTACACACAAAAAAATAATTTATTTATTGTATGCATGGTGCTCACAAAAATTTTCCAAGGATGGAATTGATAAATTGTATTAAAAAAAGAATGATCAAAAACACAGGTTTTGAGTTTTTACGAATGCATACATAATGTTAATGAAATGTTTTATATTATAAATAAAACTACCAAACTCGGCGAGTTTTGCTAGCTTCGTTTTATGTAACATTTCGTTTGGTGATTAAAAGATGAAGAAAAATTTTTAATTTGATTTCATATTTGAAAAAGAAAAATTTTATTTCATTTCACAGCAGTAATGAATTTATTTCGATTACAAAAATATAGTGTTATTTAGTTGAACTTGTCTAAATGAAAGTGGATCCAAAGTAATTACTGAATCGAAGTGTTATACGTGTCCGCAAATTATTAGTTTCATTGAAGTGCTCTTTGGTAAATCACATTTTTTGTTTTTTGGTCTGACGTTAACACAAATAAAGCGGATGGTTTCCCAACTCTTGAACACGCAACGTATAATTAATTAACCATGTGAAAAACAATGATTTTCTAAATTTATCCCGCAAACACTAAGAGATTGGCCTTGCGACTTGTTAATGGTCATTGCGAACGCAAGGCGAACTGGAAATTGCAATCGTTTGAAGTCAAACGGAAGATCGGTCGGAATCATTGGTATTCGAGGAATACATACATTTTCACCTGCGTACTTTCCGTTAATATTGGTTGCCTCAATCAAATTCGGCATAAGTCTTTTTACCGACAGTCGAATTCCGTTGCAAAGTCGCGGTGGATTCAAATTACGCAATATCATAATAACCGTACCAACTTTGAGTTGGTACGGTTATTATCCTATTAAATCCAGAGAGTTCAAAAACTCCGTTGGATAATTTACAACATCATCTGGATTTGTTACGGAATCAACGAATTTGTATGTTACCAAATCGCCAGCAATTTTTGATTGAATGGTGAAATTCAGTGCGTGTACATCATTATTTTTGCGGCGAGAATTGCTCGTTGACTTAACCAAGCATAATTCTGATAATTCTGAGCTAATTGAGAGTATACAAATTGGCAAAATCGTTGGTAAGAGTAATTAACAGTTATCGCATCAACTGGGGCTTTTCCATTTCCAACAGCTAACAATTGTTTGGGAAATTGTGCAGCACTTTGATCATTCTGAAGTTGAACTCTCATATTAGTCATTCATTTTCAATAAGAGCTAATTGAGAGTCTTCAAATTGGCAAAAGTCGTTGGTAAGAGTAATTAAACCAGTTATCGCACCAATTGGGACTTTTCCATTTCCAACAGCTAACATTTGTTTGGAAAATTGTGCAGCACACGGTAGGGCTGGAACTTCCATTGATGGAGATTATTCTCTGTTTTCTAGAAGGTTAGACCAGAAGATTGATTGAATCGATCCATGGGCACCATGAAATTTTATTTGAAAAATTTCGAAACATTGGTTTTTAGTTAATTTATATATTTTTTCTAAATTTTATTTTAAGACGACACGTATATACGTATGTTAGTATACTTCACGCTCGAACATAAGTCACACCGGACAATTTTTGTATCACTCACCACTACTGTGCTTTAGGGTATAATAACTTTGTGCATTTGTAGGTAACGCCAAGAATGACCAGCCTGACCCATCGTTTAGCATACCGATCGTCATAGAATTAACTTCTGAGTCGATTTATCTATGTTCGTCTGTCCGTCTTTCTGTTCATGTATTTTTGTGTGGAAAGTATAGCTCGCAGTCCCCAAATTTGACAAAGGGTCTTTCTTCAAAGACAATCCCTATGGATCGGGTCAGATTTAGATGTAACTGTTATATATGTATATATTTATCACAGATTTCGTCTGACGTATTTATATATACGAGTAGCTCCCATATATATTGGAACGAATTTGATATTTCTAGATTTAAATTTATTTAAATTAGTTTCCGTTAATTTAAAATCTCATATTTTAACGATAAAATTACGTCATTACTTGCTAGAAAAAAAGTGAACTCTCTCTTTCACTAAAGCCAATTTAACTATATTTTAGTTCATACAATTACTATGCTTGGAGAAAGTTTCCTTTACTCAAATATTTTTTTGCGTACGTTAGATAAATGAACTAAAAAACGGGAAAATATTATACACAAATTAAGCATAAAGATTTACTTAATTCGTATTTCTCACAAAATAGTTCATTATTTCTTTAAATTTGTAAATTTTACTACAAAAGCGTCCATCATGAAGTTCGTATGTCACTAAAGACATTCTTGCAATTTTTTCCTTCAAACTACAAAATTTTCTTTAACAAGTGAAAAAAATTAGTTACGTCTAATAAATTTTCTTGAATTTGTCGAAAAATATTTACTTATTTTTGTGATATCGAACAGATTCTAGCGCTTGTTGTACTGTTTAGTTAAAAATTTCTAAAAATATTCAAAATTTTCTAAAATTAATCAAAAGTTGTCTTCCTGGTGGGTTCACTGTTTTTTTCAGTGTGGTTTCTCAACCGCTCAAAGTAACCTCTTTTGTTTTGATATTTTCATTGCCTATTGTTATTGTTGTAGAATTATGAGCGAAACCATCTGCCAGATAAATATGTGCCAGATATTTGTAGATTATTCTAGATGGTTGTAGGCCAGACTAGCCAGAATGTTCAAAATCGTTGTAGAGTACTATTTAAAGAGCTGACAGAGGGATCTGTCAAGTCAGTTGTAAGCTAAAATTCACACAGTACACATCGCAGAGCACATAAGTGAAACCTATCAGTTAAGCAAATACATTGTAGATTGTCGTTATTTGAAAAGAACTGTGTTTTAATTATCGAGTTAATAAACACGCCTCAATTAGAAACGTAACAATATCTTGACTTACACTCTTATGACCACAGCGGCCAAAGCTTTACTCCGATTTAAAATTTTGTGCAATTAAAATTTTAACTATGCACTTTTATAGTTCCAAAGGTCAGAGTTTCACCTTAATTTGCTTAAAGTTTTGAACAAAGAGTACAACTCATGGTATCGTCAAGTATGCTTAATATGGTAGCAATCGGTTCAGATTTAGATATATCTCCCATATATGCCCGATTTAGATTCATATGACCACCGGAGGCCAAAGTTTTATTCCGATTTCCTTGCAATTTTGCACTGAAATAGAATTAACATTTTGCTAATATGTGCCAAATATGGTTCAAATTGCTTAAGTCTTAGATATATGTGGCAACCATATATACGAGGGTGGTTCGGAAACTTCTTAGCCTACCAATGAAAGAGTTTTTCAAAAATATTTTTATTTTTCAATATAATCTCCTGAAACTTCAATACACTTAACCCAAGCTTTTCTAGCAATTCTATCCCTTGTTTAAAATAGTTTTCCTCAAGGTCTTCAAAATAGTGCACGCACAGAAAAACCATGTTTGGACCTGGTTGCCGCATCCATTTAATGCTTATCTAGAGCATGTAATTGTCGCGAAAACCATGTATTTTGTCTTTGTAAAAATAGTTTTCGAGCGGAGAAAAATGTATGGTGGCAATAAGCATTTGAATGGTTCCCAAATACCGCAAACATGTTCTATCATATAAATTATAGAATCTGAGACCATTAAATGGTCGGGAAAATCATGTTCCTAACCATTAAATTTTTTACTTTTTTACAGGGAAAAAAGTATTTTTATAGTTTAAGTATAGACATTTCTAGAACCCATTACATGGCCATAAAGACCATTTACATTTTTTTCGTGACCATTTAATTTTTTAACTTTTTTGCAGCGAAAAGAATTTTATAAAAACATTGAGCAGGTACACACAATTTTCGTTTTGCGCGTCAGTCGTGTGTTGATTGTTTCTTGGAATGGACGGAGAATATGGATTTACTGTGTTTTGTGTTAATTTATTTATTCAGAAGTGGCACGTGGTTTTATGTGAACACAAAAAGGAAAGTGTAATTGAAAAAATGTACCTGTTTTTTGTTCTACATTTTGCTATATGGATCATTTATTATAACCTCCATCATAGGATGGGGGTATATTAACTTTGTCATTCCGTTTGTAACACATCGAAATATTGCTCTAAGACCCCATGAAGTATATATATTCTGGGTCGTGGTGAAATTCTGAGTCGATCTAAGCATGTCCGTCCGTCCGTCCGTCCGTCCGTCTGTTGAAATCACGCTAACTTCCGAACGAAAAAAGCTATCGACTTGAAACTTGGCACAAGTAGTTGTTATCGATGTAGGTCAGATGGTATTGAAAATGGGCCATATCGGCCCACTTTTACGTATAGCCCCCATATAAAGGGACCCTCAGATTTGGCTTGTGGAGCCTCTAACAGAAGCATATTTCATCCGATCCGGCTGAAATTTGGTATATGGTGTAGGTATATGGTCTCTAACAACCGTGCAAAAATTGGTCCACATCGGTCCATAATTATATATAGCCCCCATATAAACCGATCCCCAGATTTGGCTTGTCGAGCCTCAAAGAGAAGAAACTTTCATCCGATCCGGCTGAAATTTAGTACATGATGTTGGTATATGGTCTCTAACAACCATGCAAAAATTGGTCCATATCGGTCCTTAATTATATATAGCCCCCATATAAACCGATCCCCAGATTTGGCTTGTGGAGCCTCTAAGAGAAGCATATTTCATCCGATCCGGCTGAAATTTAGTACATGGTGTTTGTATATGGTCTCTAACAATCATGCACAAATTGGTCCACATCGGTCCATAATTATATATAGCCCCCATATAAACCGATCCCCAGATTTGGTTTGCGGAGCCTCAAAGAGAAGCAAATTGCATCCGATCCGACTGAAATTTGGTACATGGTATTGGTATATGGTCTCTAACAACCGTGCAAAAATTGGTCCACATCGGTCCATAATTATATATAGCGCCCATATAAAGCGATCCCCAGATTTGGGT
Source organism: Haematobia irritans (assembly GCF_050003625.1). Classification (NCBI taxonomy): domain Eukaryota; kingdom Metazoa; phylum Arthropoda; class Insecta; order Diptera; family Muscidae; genus Haematobia; species Haematobia irritans. The sequence goes on along the minus strand of NC_134398.1, from coordinate 70,353,696 downwards.
TGCGGAGCCTCAAAGAGAAGCAAATTTCATCCGATCCGCCTGAAATTTGGTACATGATATTGGTATATGGTCTCTAACAACCATGCAAAAATTGGTCCACATCGGTTCATAATTATATATAGCTCCCGTATAAACCGATCCCCAGATTTAGCTTGCGAAGTCTCCAAGAGAATCAAATTTCATCCAATCCGGTTGTAATTTGGAACATGGTGTTAGTATATGATCTTTAACACCCGTGCCAGAATTGGTCCATATCGGTCCATAATTATATATAGCCCCCATATAAAACGTTCTTCAGATTTGACCTCCGGAGCCTCTTGGAGGAGCAAAATTCATCCGATCCGGTTCAAATTAGGAACGTGGTGTTAGTATATGGTCGCTAACAACCATACCAAAATTGGTCCAATCACACAAAAATTGGTCCATATCGGTTCACAATCATGGTTGCCACTAGAGCCAAAAATAATCTACCAAAATTTTATTTCTATAGAAAATTTTGTCAAAATTTTATTTCTAGAGAAAATTTTGTTAAAATTTTATTCGGTTCATAATAAAATTTTCATCATTGTCAGAATTTTATTTCTATAGAAAATTTTGTCAAAATTTTATTTCTATAGAAAATTTTGTTCAAATTTTATTCGGTTCATAATCATGTTTACCACTCGAGCCAAAAATAATCTACCAAGATTTTATTTCTATAGAAAATTTTGTCAAAAGTTTATTTCTATAGAAAATTTTGTTAAAATTTTATTTCTGTAGAAATTTTTGTCAAAATTTTCCTTCTATAGAAAATTTTGTCAAAATTTTTATTTCTATAGAAAATTTTGTGAAAATTTTATTTCTATAGAAAATTTTGTTAAAATTTTATTTCTGTAGAAAATTTTGTAAAAATTTTATGTCTACTTTGTCAAACTGAATTATATACGTATTGGATCGATCTTTTTTGATTTAATATATACCACGTATGGACTTACATACAATTTAGAAGATGGTGTTAGGAGGTTTTAAGATACCTTGCCATCGGTAAGCGTTACCGCAACTTAAGTAATTCTATTCTGGATGGCAGTGTTTAGAAGAAGTTTCTACGCAATCCATGATGGAGGGTACATAAGCTTCGGCCTGGCCGAACTTACGGCCGTATATACTTGTTTTTATTTGCAGTTACATGATGTCTGCGTTTGTACATTTGATGGGCACGATGTAAATATGGAATAATTACTTATTGTTGAAATTGAAAGAAAAAGAGTGTGATAAAATATATGATGTTTGCTTGAACGGCATTATAAATACAAATAAACAATGAATTAGTTTATAAATAAATAAAAACAAACAAATAAATTTAATTTTGTGTTTTTTTTTTCTCAAGTGGCGTCCTTTTTTCGACGATGAAAAAAGTTTTTTCATAAAGATCAAAACATTTTAGGTTGTGACCATGTTCTTTTAACTAGGAGAAAAATATTTTTAATGAATACCATAACATTTTAAATCGTGACCATTGTCTTTTCATTCAAACAAAATTCTTTTTATCAATATAATAACATTTTAGATGAGGACAATTATATTTTTCTTAGAACCATGTTCACTGAGCCAACATGGTTGCAGATTAAAATGTTACATGGTCGCCGCAAAAATAGCTCGTATCATATTATTTTGCTCTTCGAATATGATTGTGACAATCATGTTTCTTCTCTGCGTGTGGTTTATATCAATTATACCTGACAAGTGCTTAAGTGTACTAATTCAGTAGGGTTGTTCAGGGTATGATATAGTCGGCCCCACCCGACTTTCTGCTTCACTTACTTGTTTTTATACCCACACGGACGAAAAATACTGTTTTTCATATGTTTGGGTGCAAAAATTATATGTTTGGAACTCAAATTTTTAAACACAATATTTTGAAGTGCAAGCATATAATTTTCATAAACTAGCATAACATGTTTGGGACATATATGTTAATATGTTAGAACATATCATGTTCTAGAACATAAAATGTTTGTAAATATAATATGCTAGGATGCAAACATATATTAATTTAGAAATATACTATAAACATATATGTGTTTAGAAATAGAGATATAAAGTATATGCTGGAAGTAAAATAATGCAAGTAACCAATTGGCGCCTTAAATATATATATACACAAAAAAAATTTCATTAAAGATTGGAAAAATACTATGTGTGAACATAAACAAATATAAATTTACAAATTTGGAGTAAACATATATATGTTGTGATACAAGACTTCGCGAAAAATTGTAATTAAGTAAAAATATTAAAATGAGTATTCGGAGAGTTTTGTTTATCATTTTCGCATTACGGGCACAATTGTGTTTTTTTATACCCTTCACCATAGGATGGGGGGTATATTAACTTTGTCATTCCGTTTGTAACACATCGAAATATTATAATAAAGTAAAGTATATATATTCTGGGTCGTGGTGAAATTCTGAGTCGATCTGAGCATGTCCGTCCGTCCGTCCGTCTGTTGAAATCACGCTAACTTCCGAACGAAACACGCTATCGACTTGAAACTTGGCACAAGTAGTTGTTAGTGATGTAGGTCGGATGGTATTGTAAATGGACCATATCGGTCCATAATTATATATAGCCCCCATATAAACCGATCCCCCGATTTGGCTTGCGGAGCCTCTAAGAGAAGCAAATTTCATTCGATCCGGCTGAAATTTGGTACATGGTGTTTGTATATGGTCTCTAACAACCATGCAAAAATTGGTCCACATCGGTCCATAATTGTATATAGCCCCCATATAAACCGATCCCCCGATTTGGCTTGTGGAGCCTCTAAGAGAAGCAAATTTCATCCGATCCGGCTGAAATTGGGTACATGGTGTTAGTATATGGTCCCTAACAACCATGCAAAAATTGGTCCACATCGGTCCATAATTGTATATAGCCCCCATATAAACCGATCACCAGATTTGACCTCCGGAGCCTCTTGGAAGACCAAAATTCATCTGATTCAGTTGAAATTTGGTACGTGGTGTTAATATATGACCTCAAACTCCCATGCAAAAGTTGGTCGATATCGGTCCATAATTATATATAGGCCCCATATAAACCGATCCCCAGATTTGACCTCCGGAGCCCCTTGGAAGAGCAAACTTCTTCCCATTCGGTTGAAATTTGGTACGTGATGTTAGTATATGGTATACAACAACCATGCAGGAATTGGTTCCTATCAATCCATAATTATATATAGCTCCCATATAAAGCGATCCCCAGATTTGACCTCCGGTGCCTTTTGGAGAAGCAAAATTCATCCGATCTGGTGGAAATTTGGTACGTGGTGGTAGTATATGATATTTAACAACCATGCCAAAAGTGGTCCATATCAGTCCATAACCATATAAACCGATCCCGAGATTTGGTTTTGGAGCCTCTTGGAGGAGCAAATTTCATCCGAGTTAGTTGAAATTTGGTACATTATGCTAGTATATGGCCGTTAACAACCATGCCTTACTAGGTCCATATCGGTCTATAGTTATATATAGCCCTCAGGTAAATCGATCCCCAATCACACAAAAATTGGTCCATATCAAGTTCATAATTGTATAAAGCCCCCATATAAGCGACCCCCATAAAGGGTGATGCGGTCAAAATTTGGTCAATATAAACTTGACGTATTTCTTTCAATTTTGCATTTAAAAAACCTGAACACCCCTCATTTTGAAGGTGTGTGTGTGTAGAATGTTGCTCCTATTTTGATTTTGGAATTCACTCTTCAGTTGTCAAAATGCCATCCAAGCAAGAAGAGCTGCGTATCAAAATTTTGCTCGCGCATCGCGAAAATCCGAGCTACTCGCACGCAAAGCTGGCAAAATCGCTAATAGTTGCCAAATCAACCGTTACAAATGTAATTAAAGTGTTTGGAGAACGTTTGTCGACAGCCAGGAAGTCTGGATCGGGGGGAAATCGAAAACCGGAAGCCGCTGAGACGACAAAGAGAGTTTCCGGTAGTTTCAAGCGAAACCCTAACCTCTCTCTCCGAGATGCCGCAAATAAGCTGGGTGTATCGTCTACAACCGTGCATCGAGCCAAAAAACGAGCCGGACTATCGACTTACAAGAAGGTAGTGACTCCAAATCGCGATGATAAACAAAATACGACGGCCAAAGCGCGATCCCGGAGGCTGTACACGACGATGCTGAAGAAGTTTGACTGCGTGGCAATGGACGACGAAACCTAAGTCAAAGCCGACGACTTGGCATCTTGCCATTACGGTAAAAAGGCCATGGAGTGGTACGCCGCCAACAACGTGCAGGTGGTTCCCAAGGACAAGAACCCTCCCAACACGCCAGAGCCCGCCCAATTGAGAAATACTGGGCTATTGTCAAGCGGAACCTAAAGAAGACCAAAAAAACTGCTAAGGACGAGCAGCAGTTCAAGGCAAACTGGCTTTCTGCGGCGAAGAAGGTGGACTAGGTGGCTGTACAAAATCTGATGGCAGGTGTCAAGCGTGAGGCCCGGCAATTCGGATTTGGAAAAGCGAAAGCCTAACTGAATATTTTTCCTGAATTTTATACTAATTGAACTTGAAAAAGAAATTTAATTTGATTTTTTAAATAAACGATTTCACCGATTTACACTCGTTTTCCCTTGACCAAATTTTGACCGTATCACCCTTTATTTTCTTAGAACCAATAAACATATCATGCTGACTAAGCATTAAACAATAAGAAGATTCCAAAAAATTACCATTAGAATGCCTGTCTTTCTGCAAATGAAAATAATTATTTTTAATAAGATGAAATTTTGGTTTTATTATAAATAGACGAAATACCGTTTATATCATATCCATGGACTAATTGGACATTTTGAAATTCTTCTCAGAATATATTTGTAATAAAAATATTATAAAATTCGACATAATTTCCACTTGTCAGTGTAGCATTTAGTATTTAAAGTGGATATTAAGTTCGAGTTTAGCGGCGAAAATCGCCATTTTTCATGATTAGTTTTCTTTGATAATCCATTTTAAAGAATATAAACTTTATAAAAAAACTTGCTTTGGTCTATTCTCCATCAAGTTATGTTTAAATTTGCATCGAAGACGTATAATTTTATAATTTTCTTACTGATTTATTTTTGATTTTAGCGGCTAAACTCGAACTTAGTAGGAATTGCAGTAACATAAAAATATAGATTCAAAAAAAAATGGTTGCATCTCCAACCTGTGATCCAGATATAGAGTAAATATAGATCATCCTATTACCACTCATGTTGTATATTATGTAAATTAATTAAAATCCGCACTAATTTTAAACTACACCCAGAAAAAAAGTGCCTTCGAAAGTAAAGGAAAAAGTGTTCATAAATTTAGTTGAGCCATTTTATTTCCAATAAAGTTAAATTTTTGTGTGAAATAATAAAATTTACTTGTTTTAGAATTTTACTAATACTGTTTTCTTCGCTGGGTATAAGAATTTACTACTGAACAACAAAATTTTATTCACTGATAACAAAGCATTCGTAAAAATAAACAAAAACCGAACTAAAACAAAGTTTCCTCAAATTTAGTAAAATTTCTTATAAATTGATAATTCTGACTTCCTTTTATAGAAAGCTTATCATACATACGAATAACACTTGGCATAGAAAAATATTTTAGTTCATTCGTTCTAAGAAGTATTCAAACCTTTCAAAACTTAAGGGAAACACACATGTTAGAATATAGGAAATTTTCCTATATTTCTTTTATCTACCTGTAATCGATATCTGTCATCAATGTAATCGATATGGTTGCGCGTAGCTTGTTTTTTTAGTTGGAATCGTGTTGTTATGGTACGAAGTGGTTGTTAAAAAATAATATAATAAATAAAAAATAAAATATATAAAAGAACCTGGAAATCTGTATGAAACATTATCATTTGCCAGATCAAACAGAGGAAAGAAGATTATACAAACTAAATTTAAAAGTGTAATATCTGAAAGACAATTTTTCATTCCAACCATACGTCTATGGAACAATCTACCTCACCATATCCAAACAATTAGCAACGTTTCTATATTTAAATAGGAGTTAACTAAAATTTTTGATTAAAATTTTCAATTAATATTAATTTTCATAATAGATATATAGTTATAATTTAATATTACGTTTATAAAATCCACTGATTGTAATTGTTATTGTTTAATCTGTAAATTACCCTATAATCTGCACATATAATAAATATTTGTTATTTTTAATTATTGAGAACATTTTTCGTTTTTTGAAAATTATTGGACATAAAAACAAACAATAAGTCTATCAATATTCGTGGTGGTGTATAAAGAAAGAAAACACCAGCAGAACCCCTTCATTCGTCTTCATTTTGGAATCTTCAATTATCAGGTAATATTCAGTGACGCTAACCTTTTGTGAAAAAATTGCTTTATGATTTTTTTTACATTTGTAGGTATTAAAATTGTAAAACGGGGACAAAATCGTTAGACAGCAAATTATTAAAACTGGAAGATACAAGAAGAAGAAAAAAAATACTTTTTACAGTTGACATTGCATGGAAATTAGAAATAGTGGAAAAATAAACTAATATTTCAAGGTCTGTCGATGCTGTTGATTCTAAATAAGTATATTTAAAATATTAATAAAACATGTCTTTTATTGAAGAAAAAGTTGTATATATAAACAAATAAAATTGTATTTAAAAACGATGGTAAACAGTTCTAATTTTGAAGTAAAAGGTTTACCACAAATATATAAGATTTGTCCATATGAATGAAAAAAGTTCAATAAAATCATTCCATATATGAATATGGTACATAAATATAAGAAAATGTTAACTAATATATGGAATGCATTCTACCTAATTTCTACGAAAATCACATCGTTCAAACAAATAAAAATGTCTTTGGCGCTATACGAAGTTCAACATTCTTCACAATGAGTTCATTTTAACTTAAAGAAGGGGTAACATTTTTCTGAGTGTATTAACACACTCAAAAAAATGAACTCTCTATTTCTCTAAAGCCAATTTAACTTTATTTTAGTTCATGGAATTATTATGTTTGGAGAAAATTTCCTTTACTCTAATAATTTTTTGCGTATGTTAGTTAAATTAACTGAAAAACGGGGAAAAATATACACAAATTAAGCATAATGATTAACTAAATTCGTTCAGTATTTCTTTACGAAATTCGTATTTCTCACAACATAGTTCATTATTTCTTTAAATTTGTAAATTTTACTACAAATGCGTTCACCATGAACTTCGTATGTCACTAAAGACATTCTTACAATTTTGAAGTTCAATTTTTTCCTTCAAACTACAAAATTTTCTTTAAGAAATGAAAAAACCTAATTATGTCTAATAAATTTTCCTGAATTTGTCGAAAAAAATTTACTTATTTTTGTGATATCAGCGTGATGCCAAAAATTTTCTAAAAAAATGAAAATTTTCTCAAATTAATCGAATGTGTTCTTCCTTGTGAGTGCACTGGTTTTTCAGTGCAGAAATATACAGTTCCTTAATCTGTGATTTGTTTTTGAGTTATATATTTTTTTATCAATATAAAGCGTTTTTGATTTGTCTAACATCACATCATTCACTTCTCAGTTTATAAAATGTTTCGAAATAAATGTATTTTCATTAATAAACACCAATACCGCACGAAATATTTTACAAAATTTAAACCACGTGTGCGCTTCATAAATGCATCAACAGAATTGAATGCAACAATAAAACTCAAAGACACAAATAGTCATAAAGGACACATACCTGCCGTAAAGAAAAAAACTCCACACACACGATCCCTTTCTGATCTCGTTATTGCAACAAAACAACTATCACCACAAAATATACCAACAACACACAAGGAACATTCCAGAAATTCATCCGCACTTCCCCGCATTATGCAATGATTTATTACTCTCTTCTCACTTCATTTCCCATTAGCACGTTTATTGATCATCCGCACTCCCTCACATTATGCAATGATTTATTACTCTCTTCTCACTTCATTTTCCATTAGCACGTTTATTGATTAGTTGGTATTCTATCTATAGGATACGGTAAACTATATTCCAAATTTACGAGGAATCTATAAAAAATGATATACACCCGTCAACGATTATATTAACTACTTTTTATTCTACTTTATCCAAAATTTTCAATGTGAGGAAAAATACTCCAACTTATAATAAAAAGTGGAATAAGTTGTAGGTAGCCATCATACGAATCGGCAATGTGGTTAAGTTAATTTGTACTACAAAAAAAATTTTTTCCATACAAAAATTTTTCTTAGTAAATTGTTCAAATTTCGTAGTAAGATTTTTATATTTCCTTTGTGTTTTTATAATACAACCAACGATGCATTAACTACTGTGTTGGAAATTTAATTAGGAAAAATCCTACCCATTTTGTAGTTAGTGAACTAAAAAACATTTACTGAAATTTTGTAAGTTTTCTTTTAGCTAAGTTAATTTTCATTGAGGTTACGAAAAATGAACTATATTACAGTACATTTTTTGAAGTTAAAATGGTCCTTAAATTTACAAGACACATTTTTTTCTGTGTACAGAAAAAAAATTGTAAAAAAATAGAAAAAATTAGGAAAAATGTTCTATATAAACAAAATGTTGCAAGAATTTTGTATAGAAATAAAGTTTGGGCAAAGTTTTTTATTGAAATAAAATTTTGACAAAATTTTGTACAGAAATTACATTTTGACAAGATTTTCTATAAATCAAAATTTCCTATAGAAATCAAAAATTTATATATAGAAATCAAAATTGTGCAAAAATTTTCTATTGAAATAAAATGTGGACAAAATTATCTATAGAAATAAAATTTAGCAAAACATTTTCTTTAGAAATACATTTTTGCAATATAGTTTAATTTTCAATTTGGTCGATTTTTATCAAATATGATTTATAGAAATTACATTTTAACAAAATTTTCTATAACTCAAATTTTCAATAGAATTTTGCAAAAATTTACTATTGAAATAAAATGCGGACAAAATTTTCTATAGAAATAAATGTTTGCAATATTGTTTATTTTTTAATTTGGTCGATTTTTATCAATTTTTTTTTCAAAATTCTCTAATTGGTTCAGTTAATACAATCGAATTAAGAGCAATGAGTTAACGGTTATATATGACAACTTCTCAAAATATAAGTTAGATATAAAAATCACAGATATAGACCTTTATAAACCTCTTTAGTTATTGATAGGCTGATATGAACTATTTTATTATTGGTGTAAGAAAGTGAATACTACCGTACCGAAAGCATCGAGAGACACTCCAGGATGGCCAAAAAGTCATATTTGGGAACAATTGTTATGGGGGTATGACCGGTATTGATAAATTTATGTATGACTGCTTAGATTAGAGACAACGTACGCTTATCGAATCATCCAAATCGCTTTGAAACCACCGTAAAAAATTATTTCATCAAAGTAAAGTGCTTTTTCAGTCTATTATTGAATTGTTGGTGATTACTTATATTTCTTACATCCGTAGGTAGATTATTCCACAGTCGAGATGTGTAAACAAGATATTGTCTATCAGATACCATATACCTTCGAACGGAACGGACGTGTTTTTCAATAGCGGATAAACTCATCGTAATAGGTACCTACTACGAATTTCAAGTGTGGTGGGATATTAAGCCACCATGCAGCGAAATTCCAAGTCATCCACTGGGTTGCTAACTTCAGGGCCCAGTGGACGGGTATCGACTGGAGTTATAAATCTGGGCAATGACCAAGAGTTAGGCCCAATTAGTCGACCTGTAGACGGGTCGACAGGTGGCGACACTCTGACAAGTCGAACTTTTTCTAAGGTAACGACATCAAAAGGAGGTAATCCCTCACGAAAGAGATTCAAGGAACGCAGAAATGCTTTGTTTATCCTAAAGAAGTTAGGATCAGTCGACCCAAGCACGCTGTCGGCTAAACAAAGCGATTCCTTAAAATGGGCTCAAGGAATTCTTGAGACTGGAAAAAGGGAACGATCGCCGGATGAGCTGCCATCCTCGAAAAGGGATCAAAGATCGTTTGCCTCAGTTGCTAAAGATAGCCTTGTGATGGCTATCATTAATAAAGGAGCATTGGACGGTATGGTTCCAAAGCAAAAATGGGGGGAAATTGAGAATGCTCTGTCTGTCGTCTACTCACAGGTGCTGGAAAAGTTTCCCGGCCCAGATCCTCGACACCAAGAGGCTGGTTGGTATCAAGGACGATTTAAGCTAGTCGCATTTGAGGACCAGAGGTATATAGAATGTTTTAAAGCTGCTCTGATACTAATTGGTGAAGTATGGGAAGGAGCTGCTCTAGAGTTAGTCGAGAAGAAAGACATACCGGCTAGACCTAGAGCACATGCCTGGATACCTGCAAACCCTTCTGACCCTGAATCTATTTTAAATAGACTGAAACGAGGCAATCCAGATCTTCCAACAGCTGATTGGAAGGTTGGCCGTTTGGATGAAGTGGATGGACCAAGACGGCATGCTGTGTTTATATTGAACACTCAGTCTTTGCCACATCTGGCAAAGTCCCAGGGCCGTGTATGTTATGGCTTTCATTATATCTAAATGAAGGTGTATAAAAACGATCAGCTAAAGGATTCAGAAATGGACAAGCCTCTGTCTGAATCAGAAGTAAGCGGATCCTCTTGCGAAGTCGAGGGAGATACCAAAGTTGAAGACATGGATAGATACCGTATGCGTGAGGAGGCTTCTATTGCCTCAGAACTCACCAAAGTCGTACCTATGGTTATTGCGAGAGTCACCGATATCTCTGAAGAGGACATTCTTGATGACTCGATTGAAGCGGCTGATGTGACGGTTGTTGAAAATCTCGATGGTCCTACGGATCCTCCAGATAAATCTTCATCATTGTAAGGCTGCATGTGCTGCCTTAAAAGTTCTCCTGATGAAAGGGGACATAGACATAGTTCTTATTCAAGAACCATATGTTTATAGAAACAAAATATGTGAATTAAGTACTCCGGGGTTCAAACTATTGCAGTATACTGGTAATGATGTAAATCGAGCCTGTATAATTGCTAAAATCGAGCTTAACTTGTTTCTGCTTCCTTCAATGTGCAATGCAGACACTGTCGTTGCCAATTTAGAAATAGCCAAATGCAAATATTGGGTATCTTCGGTCTATATGGGACATGACAGGGAGATGCCTCCATGTGCCGTTAAGACCTTAGTTGAGGAGTCACTGAAAACAAAGACGAAACTCATTATGGGATGCGATGCGAATGCGCATCATAGTATTTGGGGAAGTAGTGATACTAATGCAAGGGGAGAGTCGCTAATAGAGTTTATTTTGCGTACTAATCTGGTAGTTTGCAACAAGGGAGATGCCCCAACCTTTGTCACTAAAAACAGGCAAGAGGTTTTGGACATCACCTTGGCCTCGCAAGAACTGAATGAAATGATATCTGAGTGGCATGTTTTAAGTGAACACAGCTTCTCAGATCATCGCTACATCAGTTTCAAATTTGATGTTCATATCACCAAGACCATATTTTCGCCAAATGTTAGGAAAGCTGACTGGAATAGGTATAGGGAATCGTTCAATATGATGACACCGGAAATAACAGAGACAAATATGAGAAATGTGCAAGATATCGAACACGCAGTGGAGCGGATTACGAAGGCCTTCAACATCTCACTGAAAGCTGCATGCCCTAGAGGAAAGCCAAGGGGGAAACATCGACCACCATGGTGGTCTACGGAATTAAGTAATATGAGGAAATCCTGCAGGAAGCTCTTTAACAAGGCAAAGTCCACCAGAGCCCCTGAGGACTGGGACGCTTACAAGAGGAATCTGAGAGGATACAAGCGAGAACTGAGAAAGGCTCAGCATAACTCTTGGAATGACTACTGCAGCAGTATTGAGAATACGTCCGAGGCTTCCAGACTACGGAAGGTTCTAGCATCCACCAACTCCGCTCCAGGTTTCATTAAAACATCGGAGGGAAATTGGACAACGTCCAGTGAGGAGACGCTGGAGGTACTATTAGACACACATTTTCCTGGAAATCAGACGGTTGAACCATGTACTGGCGGTGCCACAGTTGCTCAGCGGTCGTTTCCTGTCGAGGAAATTGTATCGGAAACTAGAATAAGATGGGCGCTAAATAGCTTTGGACCATTCAAATCCCCCGGACCTGATGGAATTACTCCGGCGGAGTTACAAGCTGTAACTGACAAAATTATCCTCTGGTTGTCAGTGATATATAAAGGATGTATCAACTTATCATACATCCCAGGAAAGTGGAGGGAAACAAAAGTCGTTTTCATACCTAAAGCGGGAAAAGCCTCTCACTCGAGGGCGAAGGATTTCCGACCAATCAGCTTATCCTCATTCCTACTTAAGACTCTGGAGAGGATGATAGATATTTATCTTAGAACTAGCATCGATTCAAGGTTGTTCTCGAAAGGACAGCATGCATACTCGAAGGGCAGGTATACTGAGACCGCACTACATGAACTAGTCAGCTTTATTGAAAGCTCACTATCTGTCAAAGAATACACAATCGTGGCGTTTCTAGACATCGAAGGGGCGTTCAATAATGTCCATCCGAGCTCGATATTAAATGGACTGACAACTCTGAATGTTGATCCATGTATACTCAGGCTGTTAGACGAACTGCTAATGAAGAGACGTATTTCAGCCACACTAGGACAAGCAAACATACAAAGGTATGTGAACAGAGGCACTCCCCAAGGAGGAGTTCTATCACCTCTTCTTTGGAATGTTGCTATAAATAGCCTTCTGGTTACTCTAGAAAAAGAAAGGATAAAAGTGGTGGCATACGCAGATGATGTGGCTCTGGCAGTCAGGGGAAAATTCCCATCCACAATCAGAGATATTATTCAGAGGGCCCTCCGGATGACTGAGAAATGGGCGAAAGACAATGGTCTTGGGGTAAATCCTGCAAAGACAGAATTAGTCATGTACTCCAACGATCGCAAAACTCCCACGGTTAGGCCTATTTCCTTAGGGGGTATTGAAATTCCCTTTGGTGAATGTGCAAAATACCTTGGCGTTATTTTGGACAGGAAGCTGAACTTTAAGCTTAATATTGAAGAAAGGGCGAGAAAGGCAACTGTAGCTTTGTACTCGTGCAAAAAGGCAATAGGAAAAAAGTGGGGACTGAAACCAAAAATTGTGCATTGGCTATACACGGCAGTGGTTAGACCTATAATGCTATATGGTGTTGTAGTCTGGTGGCCGGCACTTCAGAAACCGACTTGTTTAGATAAAGTTCAGCGTATGGCGTGTTTGTGTATTTCAGGCGCATTCAGCAAGACAGGAACAAATTCCCTTAATGTCGTGCTGCATCTATTGCCTTTAGACATTTTGGCCAAACAGTCAGCTGCAACAACGGCTGTGCGGTTGCGCGAACTATCGCTGTGGTCGGAAAAAGGTTACGGTCACAGTTCTGTCCTCAAAATAATGCCAGATGTGCCTAACGTAGTGGATTACACTTTGGCGAGTCCACTTTTCGACAAGAAGTTTGAGACTCTAATCCCCAACAGTGAGGCGTGGTGCACACAGACCCCGGGGAATAAAGAATATATAGATTTCTACACTGATGGCTCCAAATTGGATGGACAAGTGGGGTTCGGAGTATATTCTAATGATCTGGAACTTCGAATAGCGAAAAGATTACCTAATCACTGTAGTGTTTTTCAGGCTGAAATATTAGCAATAAGAGAGGTGGCGAATTGGCTGAGAAGTAATGTTCCAAAAAATGTGGGCATTAATATATACTCAGACAGTCAACCTGCAATAAAATCCTTGGACTCTTCAACTCGAAAACGGCCATCGACTGCCGCAAATCTCTCAATGAGATGGCTGAGCAGCACAATATTCACCTAATATGGGTACCTGGCCATAGGAACATACCGGGGAACTGCGAAGCAGATGAGCTAGCAAGGCTAGGAACTACCTTACATATTCCAGGGGAACTAGAATTTGTTGGTATGCCCCTACCTGCAAGCTCATGCTGCGTGAGAAGGCTGTTATGATGGCAAATGTTCGATGGGAGAATTGCAAGGGCTGTAACGACACCAAGCAAATATGGACCCATTTAAACTTAAACCGCGCACTAGATATGCTAGTGTTCTCGATACGTCAGATATCACTCCTGATATCTGCTATAACGGGTCGCTGCCTGATAGGCGATTTTGCAAAAACTATTGGTGCGAAGTATAATGACTATTGTATGAGCTGTCATGATGCGGAGGAAAAAGAATCAATTAAACACCTCTTGTGTGAGTGTCCTGCATTTTGTGTAAAGCGCAAGCAACTTTTAGGAGCATATAGCTTCAGATTACTGGCGGATCTGGTCGATCCGCCAGTCGAGATGTGTAAACAAGATATTGTCTATCAGATACCATATACCTTCGAACGGAACGGACGTGTTTTTCAATAGCGGATAAACTCATCGTAATAGGTACCTACTACGAATTTCAAGTGTGGTGGGATATTAAGCCACCATGCAGCGAAATTCCAAGTCATCCACTGGGTTGCTAACTTCAGGGCCCAGTGGACGGGTATCGACTGGAGTTATAAATCTGGGCAATGACCAAGAGTTAGGCCCAATTAGTCGACCTGTAGACGGGTCGACAGGTGGCGACACTCTGACAAGTCGAACTTTTTCTAAGGTAACGACATCAAAAGGAGGTAATCCCTCACGAAAGAGATTCAAGGAACGCAGAAATGCTTTGTTTATCCTAAAGAAGTTAGGATCAGTCGACCCAAGCACGCTGTCGGCTAAACAAAGCGATTCCTTAAAATGGGCTCAAGGAATTCTTGAGACTGGAAAAAGGGAACGATCGCCGGATGAGCTGCCATCCTCGAAAAGGGATCAAAGATCGTTTGCCTCAGTTGCTAAAGATAGCCTTGTGATGGCTATCATTAATAAAGGAGCATTGGACGGTATGGTTCCAAAGCAAAAATGGGGGGAAATTGAGAATGCTCTGTCTGTCGTCTACTCACAGGTGCTGGAAAAGTTTCCCGGCCCAGATCCTCGACACCAAGAGGCTGGTTGGTATCAAGGACGATTTAAGCTAGTCGCATTTGAGGACCAGAGGTATATAGAATGTTTTAAAGCTGCTCTGATACTAATTGGTGAAGTATGGGAAGGAGCTGCTCTAGAGTTAGTCGAGAAGAAAGACATACCGGCTAGACCTAGAGCACATGCCTGGATACCTGCAAACCCTTCTGACCCTGAATCTATTTTAAATAGACTGAAACGAGGCAATCCAGATCTTCCAACAGCTGATTGGAAGGTTGGCCGTTTGGATGAAGTGGATGGACCAAGACGGCATGCTGTGTTTATATTGAACACTCAGTCTTTGCCACATCTGGCAAAGTCCCAGGGCCGTGTATGTTATGGCTTTCATTATATCTAAATGAAGGTGTATAAAAACGATCAGCTAAAGGATTCAGAAATGGACAAGCCTCTGTCTGAATCAGAAGTAAGCGGATCCTCTTGCGAAGTCGAGGGAGATACCAAAGTTGAAGACATGGATAGATACCGTATGCGTGAGGAGGCTTCTATTGCCTCAGAACTCACCAAAGTCGTACCTATGGTTATTGCGAGAGTCACCGATATCTCTGAAGAGGACATTCTTGATGACTCGATTGAAGCGGCTGATGTGACGGTTGTTGAAAATCTCGATGGTCCTACGGATCCTCCAGATAAATCTTCATCATTGTAAGGCTGCATGTGCTGCCTTAAAAGTTCTCCTGATGAAAGGGGACATAGACATAGTTCTTATTCAAGAACCATATGTTTATAGAAACAAAATATGTGAATTAAGTACTCCGGGGTTCAAACTATTGCAGTATACTGGTAATGATGTAAATCGAGCCTGTATAATTGCTAAAATCGAGCTTAACTTGTTTCTGCTTCCTTCAATGTGCAATGCAGACACTGTCGTTGCCAATTTAGAAATAGCCAAATGCAAATATTGGGTATCTTCGGTCTATATGGGACATGACAGGGAGATGCCTCCATGTGCCGTTAAGACCTTAGTTGAGGAGTCACTGAAAACAAAGACGAAACTCATTATGGGATGCGATGCGAATGCGCATCATAGTATTTGGGGAAGTAGTGATACTAATGCAAGGGGAGAGTCGCTAATAGAGTTTATTTTGCGTACTAATCTGGTAGTTTGCAACAAGGGAGATGCCCCAACCTTTGTCACTAAAAACAGGCAAGAGGTTTTGGACATCACCTTGGCCTCGCAAGAACTGAATGAAATGATATCTGAGTGGCATGTTTTAAGTGAACACAGCTTCTCAGATCATCGCTACATCAGTTTCAAATTTGATGTTCATATCACCAAGACCATATTTTCGCCAAATGTTAGGAAAGCTGACTGGAATAGGTATAGGGAATCGTTCAATATGATGACACCGGAAATAACAGAGACAAATATGAGAAATGTGCAAGATATCGAACACGCAGTGGAGCGGATTACGAAGGCCTTCAACATCTCACTGAAAGCTGCATGCCCTAGAGGAAAGCCAAGGGGGAAACATCGACCACCATGGTGGTCTACGGAATTAAGTAATATGAGGAAATCCTGCAGGAAGCTCTTTAACAAGGCAAAGTCCACCAGAGCCCCTGAGGACTGGGACGCTTACAAGAGGAATCTGAGAGGATACAAGCGAGAACTGAGAAAGGCTCAGCATAACTCTTGGAATGACTACTGCAGCAGTATTGAGAATACGTCCGAGGCTTCCAGACTACGGAAGGTTCTAGCATCCACCAACTCCGCTCCAGGTTTCATTAAAACATCGGAGGGAAATTGGACAACGTCCAGTGAGGAGACGCTGGAGGTACTATTAGACACACATTTTCCTGGAAATCAGACGGTTGAACCATGTACTGGCGGTGCCACAGTTGCTCAGCGGTCGTTTCCTGTCGAGGAAATTGTATCGGAAACTAGAATAAGATGGGCGCTAAATAGCTTTGGACCATTCAAATCCCCCGGACCTGATGGAATTACTCCGGCGGAGTTACAAGCTGTAACTGACAAAATTATCCTCTGGTTGTCAGTGATATATAAAGGATGTATCAACTTATCATACATCCCAGGAAAGTGGAGGGAAACAAAAGTCGTTTTCATACCTAAAGCGGGAAAAGCCTCTCACTCGAGGGCGAAGGATTTCCGACCAATCAGCTTATCCTCATTCCTACTTAAGACTCTGGAGAGGATGATAGATATTTATCTTAGAACTAGCATCGATTCAAGGTTGTTCTCGAAAGGACAGCATGCATACTCGAAGGGCAGGTATACTGAGACCGCACTACATGAACTAGTCAGCTTTATTGAAAGCTCACTATCTGTCAAAGAATACACAATCGTGGCGTTTCTAGACATCGAAGGGGCGTTCAATAATGTCCATCCGAGCTCGATATTAAATGGACTGACAACTCTGAATGTTGATCCATGTATACTCAGGCTGTTAGACGAACTGCTAATGAAGAGACGTATTTCAGCCACACTAGGACAAGCAAACATACAAAGGTATGTGAACAGAGGCACTCCCCAAGGAGGAGTTCTATCACCTCTTCTTTGGAATGTTGCTATAAATAGCCTTCTGGTTACTCTAGAAAAAGAAAGGATAAAAGTGGTGGCATACGCAGATGATGTGGCTCTGGCAGTCAGGGGAAAATTCCCATCCACAATCAGAGATATTATTCAGAGGGCCCTCCGGATGACTGAGAAATGGGCGAAAGACAATGGTCTTGGGGTAAATCCTGCAAAGACAGAATTAGTCATGTACTCCAACGATCGCAAAACTCCCACGGTTAGGCCTATTTCCTTAGGGGGTATTGAAATTCCCTTTGGTGAATGTGCAAAATACCTTGGCGTTATTTTGGACAGGAAGCTGAACTTTAAGCTTAATATTGAAGAAAGGGCGAGAAAGGCAACTGTAGCTTTGTACTCGTGCAAAAAGGCAATAGGAAAAAAGTGGGGACTGAAACCAAAAATTGTGCATTGGCTATACACGGCAGTGGTTAGACCTATAATGCTATATGGTGTTGTAGTCTGGTGGCCGGCACTTCAGAAACCGACTTGTTTAGATAAAGTTCAGCGTATGGCGTGTTTGTGTATTTCAGGCGCATTCAGCAAGACAGGAACAAATTCCCTTAATGTCGTGCTGCATCTATTGCCTTTAGACATTTTGGCCAAACAGTCAGCTGCAACAACGGCTGTGCGGTTGCGCGAACTATCGCTGTGGTCGGAAAAAGGTTACGGTCACAGTTCTGTCCTCAAAATAATGCCAGATGTGCCTAACGTAGTGGATTACACTTTGGCGAGTCCACTTTTCGACAAGAAGTTTGAGACTCTAATCCCCAACAGTGAGGCGTGGTGCACACAGACCCCGGGGAATAAAGAATATATAGATTTCTACACTGATGGCTCCAAATTGGATGGACAAGTGGGGTTCGGAGTATATTCTAATGATCTGGAACTTCGAATAGCGAAAAGATTACCTAATCACTGTAGTGTTTTTCAGGCTGAAATATTAGCAATAAGAGAGGTGGCGAATTGGCTGAGAAGTAATGTTCCAAAAAATGTGGGCATTAATATATACTCAGACAGTCAACCTGCAATAAAATCCTTGGACTCTTCAACTCGAAAACGGCCATCGACTGCCGCAAATCTCTCAATGAGATGGCTGAGCAGCACAATATTCACCTAATATGGGTACCTGGCCATAGGAACATACCGGGGAACTGCGAAGCAGATGAGCTAGCAAGGCTAGGAACTACCTTACATATTCCAGGGGAACTAGAATTTGTTGGTATGCCCCTACCTGCAAGCTCATGCTGCGTGAGAAGGCTGTTATGATGGCAAATGTTCGATGGGAGAATTGCAAGGGCTGTAACGACACCAAGCAAATATGGACCCATTTAAACTTAAACCGCGCACTAGATATGCTAGTGTTCTCGATACGTCAGATATCACTCCTGATATCTGCTATAACGGGTCGCTGCCTGATAGGCGATTTTGCAAAAACTATTGGTGCGAAGTATAATGACTATTGTATGAGCTGTCATGATGCGGAGGAAAAAGAATCAATTAAACACCTCTTGTGTGAGTGT
Source organism: Haematobia irritans (assembly GCF_050003625.1). NCBI lineage: Eukaryota > Metazoa > Arthropoda > Insecta > Diptera > Muscidae > Haematobia > Haematobia irritans. The sequence continues at coordinate 70,334,580 of NC_134398.1, read as the reverse complement.
CCTGCATTTTGTGTAAAGCGCAAGCAACTTTTAGGAGCATATAGCTTCAGATTACTGGCGGATCTGGAAAACGTTAACTTAAGCAGTCTGCTACTGTTTTTGGAACAATCTGGTTGGTTCTACAAAGAAAAATAATCAAGAAGGTTCAGCGGTTAAAACTAGAAGTGCCCATATGTAATAGGTACTTTTAGTTAATGTGGTATCACAATGGACTGAATAGTCTAAGTGAGCCTGAATCTTAATCGGGCTGCCACTTTAACCTAACCTAACCTAACCATATATCGCGTCCTTGGGGGAATGATAGTTTTTGATCAAGATGAGCGAGAAAAATCTAATCTTTCAAATACATAATTAGGTTCAGCTGAATTGATCACTGCACTTATACTTTGTCTTTCTTGGGTTAAGCAATGGACAAATTTTCACTGCCCATTGATTGATTCTCATAAGACTTCTATTTATGTGGTTCACACAGTCCATAATACTCACAGTGTGACAAGAAAAGCATAATTGAACGTCGTCAGCGTAGCACATCACAAACTTCGACTATATCATTAATATAGAGCGAGAAAAGAAAGGGACCTAGTACATAACCCTGCGGAACCCCTCTCCTTAGACTCATGTGTTGCGAGTACTTTTCATTAGCCATCACCACTCCCTGTTAAAAAGGAAGATAAAAGTGAGCAGGCTGATATATCAAACCTGAAATATCGCATCAGCTTTGTCAATAGTACGTTGTGACAAACAGTGTCGAAAGCTTTGGAATGATCCAGAAGCAACAAAAAACACAATTTATTCTGGTCGATAGTCTTTCTTATGCCCTCAACCACATCAACAAGTACCGTCGTGCAACTGCGACCAGTCGAAATCCCGGTTGTCTATCAGTTAACAGATTATTCAGCATGATAAAATCAATCCTCTGCTTGAACATAATATTTTCTACAGTCTTCCACAAAAAAGACAGAAGGGCTATAGGTCTATATTCACCTTTACTTTTGAGAATAGGAGTTATCTTCGCAATTTTCCATCTCTTAGGATATGCAGAAGTCATTAAAACATGATTAAATACGTGCGTAATATATGGTAAAACATAGGGTAGAATGGTTTTCACGAAACGAGAATCTATGTTATCCAAGCCTCTAACGTCTGACTTTATGTCAAGTATTGATTGTAGTTTGTCATTCTCAGATACACAATAGAAGGTAAAACTATTATCAAAGGGTGTGAAATTATTACTACCCTGAAAGTCTGAACGTTCGCAAGGATTATTAATATCCAGAAATTTCATATTCAGTTCATCAGGGTCTTCACTACATTTGTCCGTTATTACTTTCCAATACCCATATTTCGTATTTGGCGCCATTTTTGTTGGCTGGTTATAGCGAAGCTAAATTTTTCGCTAAAGTAGCGGCACTTCGCGTCCTTCACTAATTTAACGACCTCACGTCTAAGTTTCCTAAATTCCTCATGTAAAACGTTTCCATCTCCTGTAAGCTTTTTCTCTTTTACCAATGGCGGTCTGTATTGACTTGGGCACAAGACTTTAGTTCTAAGTGGTACATTTTCTTCATATAATTTTGTCAATTTATCTTCCAAAAAATCGGACCAACAACACCTCTTAGGAGTTCAGAGTGGTTTAAACTTCTATAATCTCTATATGTTACTGTGCCATTCAATTGCTCCACAGAGTAATCATAAGCTAGAAAAATAAAGTCGTGCCTTGAAAAAAGAGACGAGGATAACTGGTCATAACAGATACAATTATTTGGGTGTGGGTTTTCCCACACGACTGGAAGATTGCAGTTATGGTACCTATACCGAAGCCGGGAAAAAACGCGTTTTCCCTGGAAGGTTATTGGCCAATATCACTTCTGCCGGTTCTCTCGAAGATTTTGGAGAAAATTTTGGCTAGGAGATTTTTTCGGTTTCCTAGGGACAAGTTTTCAGATATCCAGCATGCCTTTCCTCCTGGGGTTTATAGCCTTTGCCATTGTTTAGAGGAGATGCTTCGTTCAAATTTTGCTAAAAGAAGACACATTTTGGTGCTTTCAGAGGATCTTGAAAAAGCTTTTGACCGGGTGGTATTCACACAGATAATAAGTGAACATGACGGTTGGGTGTTCCCCTATCCATTCTTAAGGTGATTATTTCTTTTTTGTCAAATAGTCGTATGAGTGTGTGAATATATGGTTTTTTCTCCCGATATGTTCCGATAGACAATGGGCTTCCTCAAGGTTCCCCTCTCTCCGTTGTGCTTTATAGTAAAGGGTGGTTAAAATTTCAAGGGCCGATGTTGATTTTGAATAAAACTCAAACTATTTAGGAAATTATTGTAATTTTATTTTATTATGATTGTTGTGTCTGCTAATGATTCCCAATGGATTTTGAATAAAGAAAGTCTGATTCAAATAAAACCCAATTTATTTCAACCAAATTTTCTTATATTAAAATTCCTAAAAGAATACAATTCTTTATGCAATTCACAATTCAATTGAAAATATAAGTGACTCACTTTTTGGTATGGAAACCACTAGATAAAATATTTCAAATCTTAACCAATTTGGCAAGCAAAAAAACTAAAATAATTTTAAGTTTCTAAAGGACATAGAATGCGTCCGGCAAAGCTAATTACCACTTTATTCTGGATAAAATGGCGCTTTGCTGTTTGCGTGACGCTTCACTCCGAAAATTATATGACATTTGTAAGTTATCTACTTAAGAACTAACTACATAAGTTAGCTACAAATATTCGATCTATCCGGTTTTGGTGTTAGGGACAACATACTTTTCTCAAACCACTTTGACGTTAATGAAGGTAAATATTCTGCCAACCACTTTTTCCAAAACAAATTTGCAAATTGTTGTGACAAAAGCCAACTTTTTCTTAAAACCACACCACTGTCATCACATCTCGATAAGGGCTTAAGTCCATTAGAACTACCCAATAAAAAATGATTGGGTGTAATAGCCTCCTCTACCTCATCGCCAATGGGTACATAAGCTAGTGGCCTGGAGTTTATAATGTTCTCAACCTCGATCAGCATGCTTGAAAGTATCTCGTCGGTTACATTTCTGGATGGCATAGCATTATATAGTACAGTTTTCACTGAACGCACCAACCGTTCCCAAGCGCCTCCCATATGAGGTGATGACGGCGGATTAAAGTTCCATTTCGTTGTTGTAGTCGTAAAAGTTCGAACGAATTCGTCTTGGTTCATATCATCAATTGCCTCCCGAAGCTCTCTCTCAGCACCAATAAAATTTATGCCATTATTACTGAAAAATTCACGAGGAATACCTCTTCTAGCAGTGAAATTCCGAATAGCCATTATGCACGAACCTGTGTTAAGAGAGTGAACAAGCTCGATGGGTATAGCTCTTATAGTGAGACATGTGAATAGGCACCCATATCTTTTCTCTTTGTGCCTATTTACGATAACCATGAGAGGTCCAAAAAAATCCAAGCCCGTATATGTAAAAGGGGTCTCATATGATGCTAGACGAGCTCGTGGCAGCTTCGCCATTTGAGGCGTTTGTGGAACTGCCTTGCTTATTTTACACCACTGGCACGTTTTAATTAAAGATTTATACGTTGCCCTAAGTCTCGCGATGGAATATTTCTGACGAAGTTCGTGGACAACAGTTTCGTGATTTAAATGATGATATTTGCAATGTGCATCCATTATTATAAGCTTCGTGACTTGACCTTGGTAAGATTGTGGGATACATATAATCTTGCAAAATTTTTGCATTATCAATTCGACCCTCTACTCTCAAAACCCCGAACTCATCCAGTTTTTGTGATTTTGTGTAGATATCACTAGATTTTGATATTGATCCGTTTGATTGCAAGCATGATATTTCACACGAATATTTTTCGCTTTGAGCCTGTCGCATAAGAAAATATTCGTCCACTTTCAGTTCTCTCTGTGTTAGTTCCCCCGTTTCCTTAATTTTCGTACGAGCGTTATATATAAAACGATAAATATACGCCCCTGCTCGTAAAAGTCGAATCCATTTAGAAAATCTTTCGTCATCGATGACCTTACAGGGTACAGAAATTTTAAGTGAAACTTGAATCATTTCCTCCGAAGTTTCTTCGTTGTGGTTACTAACTGCTGGCCAGTTTCCTTCGCTTTGATACAAAAAATCAGGTCCTCTAAACCATCTGCTTGAACTTGAAATACGAGGGGTCTTCGCCGACTTAGTAGCTTCATCTGCTACGTTGTGCTTTGTTGGAGTCCACCGCCATTCATTCATTGACGTTAGTTCTAATATTTCTGTTACTCGAAAGCCCACAAATTGGCTGTATTTTCTTTGGGTGGAGTTAATCCAGCTTAAAACTGTTCGTGAATCCGACCAAAAAAACCTTTTTGAAATCGGAATTTCATGTATTTCGCAGATATATTTTGAGTACCTGGCTCCCACCAAAGCCGCCATAAGTTCAAGGCGGGGAACGGACGTTGTTTTAAGTGGTGCAACTCTGGCCTTTGAACCGATTAAAGTGCAGGAAACCCTTTCGTTAAATAATAATCGAAAATAGCAGACGGCGGCATATCCGTTCTTACTAGCATCCACAAAGATGTGCAATTGGACATCAACCCCTTGGTATGAAGGAAAATCTTTCAAATAGCATCTGTGTATCTTTATCTCTTTAATGTTTTCTAATATTTTAACCCATTGAAACCATTGTCCGAAAGATTTACGGGTATTTCCAAGTTTTACAGCTTCTTCTGGTGTGTCAAATGAACTTAAAAAATCATCGACATAATGGCTTTCTTTTATAGCTTTTACCGCTAGAGGGAACTCATTTTCGAATTTCTCCGCATCGGTATTTTTAATATATTGAGAAATGCTGGGAGCAAAAGTAGCTCCAAAAATCATAAAATCCATTACAAAAACAAATGGCTCTATATTAGGATTGCAGTCACGCCACAAAAAACGCTGCGCATCACGGTCCTCAAGTCTAATATAAATTTGGTGAAACATCTCCTCGATGTCACCACATACTGCAATAGATTTCTGCCGAAATGAAAACAGCACAGCTGGAAGAGAAGCTAGCATATCGGGACCTTTTAGCAAAAATGAATTCAGAGACACTCCATGCGATCGTGCAGCATCCCACACCTCTCGAGATTTTCCAGGCTTATTTTTATTAAACACAGCAAATATTGGTAAATATCATATTTTTTTCACCAGCATTTATCTCTTCAATATCAAGTCTACGTATATAACCCTTAGCAAGATATTTTGCAATAGTGGTTTTAAAAACAGCATAAAGTTCTGGATTTTGTTGTAATTTACGTTCTAGACATACTAGGCGTTTTTTTTGCTATAGCTCTCAGGGAGATCAAAATTGTCAAATTTCCATAGTAAAAGTGTTTCAAAATGGCCATCTGGTCTTTGCTTTGTAAATTTCTTAAGTAGCATTAGGGAACGCTCCTCGTCTTTCCCTATCATCCAGGGCGTAGAAACTCTTAACAAGACCTTCAATCTCTACTTCCCTACTGCTACATTCGCAAATTTAATAATTAAAATGTGTACTTGCCTTTGTATCGCCTTCCATAGTACCATATATTAACCATCCGATTTGAGTTTTGACAGCAATCGGCCTGGAAGTCCCCTCCTTATTTTAGACGATGTTACTAAATTGAAGTGGTTAAGGCCTATTAATATTTTTGGCTTAGCATCAAAATAACTCTGAATTGGCAAGTTCTTTAAGTGGGGAAATTTTTGCACCATGTCCAAGTAATCGAGCGAATGCATTGGCAAATCTAGCGATGCCACCGTTCGTACATTAAGCAATATGGATTCATTATTTGCACCTGAAATGTGAATCGTTAGCAACTTTGATTTATTTTCACATCTTTCCGTACCACCGGCCCACCTAAGGCACAATGGGCTGGCCATTCCAGTCATTCCCAATGCATCAATCAGTGTTTCATCCATTAAACTTATGGATGAGCCTTCATCAATGAAGGCGAAAGTATCAATAGTATTTTCCTTCCCGAAAACTTTTATTGGTATTATCGTCGTTAGTAGAATATCTATGTAAAGAGGAGTGATGATAATATTGACATCCATGTACCCCACACTGCGTCTTCTTCCGACACTCCCCATTATGTCTGCCCAAACAGTTTTTGCAAAGCTTATGCTTCCTCACAATCTCCCATTTATCTGCTCTGCCAAGAGAACGATACTTGGAGCACGATCCAATAGCTACGCAGTCAACGTCACTGCAAACAAAACACTTGCGCCCCTCATTATGAGTATGCACGTACGCTCTCTTATTCTTGTCGCTGGAGTTGCTGTGCTCTTTATCTCTATTTATGCTTCTTGTATACGAGTTTTCAACTGTTATACAGCTGGCATAGACTCCTATATCAAATATCCAATTAGCGAAGTCGTACATGTTGGGGGTTTTTGTTTTCATTCCTCAATTTCAATTTTTTCTGTTCCCATTGCAGCTGATATGATGGTGGAATTTTTTGTATCAATTCTTGTAAAAGCGACGAATTATTTATTTCGTCTAACAAATTTGACGACTCAATTGTTGCAATTAAGCTTTTAACATTTATTGCAAAGGCAGTAAAGGAAGGTAAGTGTTTTTCATCGACAGGAGGTGTCGACCTTATGCGATTTTTAATGGAATTAACTATTTTCTCAGGTTGCCCATATAAAAGCTGAATTATCGACATTACCCAAGAGACGTTAGATGGATGAATCAACATGTGTTGAACATTCTTTAAAGCATCCCCGATCAAGGACTTTTGCAATCTAATTAAATTTTCACTATCACTAAATCCACAAATTTGTGTTGACCATTCAAAGGTGGATGAAAAAAGGGGCCAATCTTCAGGCTGCCCACCGAAGTTTGGTAATTCCTTGTATTTGACTCTGATTCAATTGTGTTGTGTAGACGAAGTTTCCCGAAAAATGTGGCATAGTTGTGTGCATTGGCTGTTGTGGCAAGTTCATATGCGAATTTTGGGCGTTGGCATATTGTGTAGAGGTTAAATTCGAAAAGTTTGGGTATCTAGAGTTGAATACCCGTGTATTCGAGTGACCTATCGGAATGGAAGTGTAAGTATTGCAACTGGATATTGGTACATATGACCGCTGAGATGAAGTGGCAGTTAAACGTTCTTCCTCTTGCCGCTGTAGCAATTTGTATTTCTTTTCAAGATATTGTTGATTTAGGGTGAGTTGCAAAGATCTCTCTTCCTCTAAACGTTGAAGTTCTAATTGTATAAACCTCGATTGGGACTCATTTGAGCGCCGTGAGTGGCGGCTACCGTCTTCCGAAATAGGTGGGATGTTATCCTCTTGCCCCGACACACATGTTCCGCATTTGAAGGTTAGAGTGTCACCTTCAGTAGCATTAACGCATGTGGCATGATAACTAGTTTGGCAGTTCGTGCATTTTATCGAATTTTGGTCAAGTGTATTTTGACAAAGTGGACATTCAAAAATAATTTGTTGACCCTCCATTAGTACTTACTGCGATTGGCTACTGGTGATTAGATTTTTCTTCCGTCAGTGTAAGTTGAAGGATAAAGAAAGCTTGATGGCCAAAAAGAATTTTAAGATGTTGTGTCTGCTAATGATTCCCAATAGATTTTGAATAAAGAAAGTCTGATTCAAATAAAACCCAATTTATTTCAACCAAATTTTCTTATATTAAAATTCCTAAAATAAGAATACAATTCTTTATGCAATTCACAATTCAATTGAAAATATAAGTGACTCACTTTTTGGTATGGAAACCACTAGATAAAATATTTCAAATCTTAACCAATTTGGCAAGCAAAAAAAACTAAAATAATTTTAAGTTTCTAAAGGACATAGAATGCGTCCGGCAAAGCTAATTACCACTTTATTCTGGATAAAATGGCGCTTTGCTGTTTGCGTGACGCTTCACTCCGAAAATTATATGAGTTATCTACTTAAGAACAAACTACTTAAGTTAGCTACAAATATTCGATCTATCCGGTTTTGGTGTTAGCGACAACAATGATATATTGATATTACTTACGCGACTTCGGTGGCACACCTTCATCCGATGGTCCAAATTTTCGATGACGCTGAGACATAATGGAGGATCTATGCCGTTAATGTGCCGAATTATCTCATCCTTTAACTCTTGAATTGTTGCTGGCTTATCGACGTACACATTTTCTTTCAAATAACACCAAAGAAAAAAGTCCAACGGTATCAAATCACATGATCTTGTCGGCCAATTGACATCACCATTACGTGAGATAACACGGCCATTCAATTTGTTGCGCAAAAGAGCCATTGTTTTTTTAGCTGTGTGGCAAGTGGCACCGTCCTGTTGAAACCACATATCGCTCACATCCATATCTTTCAATTCGGGCCATAAAGAGTTCGTTATCATCTCACGATAGCGAACACCATTCACAGTAACTGCCTGACCGGCCTCATTTTGGAAAAAATACGGCCCGATGATGCCGCCAGCCCATAAACCGCACCAAACAATCACTCTTTGTGGGTGCATTGGTTTTTCGACAATCACTCTTGGATTCTCATTTGCCCAAATAGGCAATTCTCTTTATTGACGAATCCACTGAGACGAAAATGTGCCTCATCACTGAAGATGATTTTCTTCGAAAATTGATCATCCACTGTTGCCCTTTCTTGGAACCATTCTGCCCATTCACGACGTCCATGGTTCAAATTGAGTAAGTCTGAAATAGAGAAATGTCAAATAAAATTCGGAAAAAAGCTTGGCGTTTAGGTGTGGTTCACATTCAACATCGGCCCTTACAATTTAACCACCCTTTATCTACGCAAATTCTTTAGCAAGAGCCATATAATGCATTCCTGGTATAGATTTCGTTGGGATTTTTGATGACAACATTTTTGTTGTTTCATTTGGTAGCCAGGGTGATGTGCAGGTGAATCTAGAGGTACTTAATGATAGCGTACAAGAGTGGTCACGAATGTCAGATGCCGTTATGCCCGTTGGTAAGGCAGAGGTCCTTCACGTTTGCCGAAAGAGAATGTGTATTTCCGTTGATTTGTCTTTAGGAGGTGGTATTGTTCCAGTGAAGTCTGAAATGAGAATACTAGGTTTGACTTTTTCACGGAATCTTTTATGGGATAGACATGTGTGTCATTTGGAATTTGGAGCCGCGAAGTTAGCGCGGCTACGGCTCTCGTGAGAAATAGGAACAATGTCTACGATAGCATAATTAACATTAGTGCTTCTTCTGTTTGTGTTGTGCTGCTATGGATTCCCTCTCATATAGGAATTGTCGGAAATGAGAAGGCTGATAACTCGACCAGGGAGGCTCTGAGAAGTTCACGGATTGAGAAGACACCACCACACTCCCCATACATCAGTTTCGTTCTATACGTAAATTTAGGAGACAGGATAGCTGGGAACGCTCAGAAGCCTTCCTAAAAAGTGTATACCCTTCTGGTGTAAGATCATATTGTTCTACACTCAGCAGATCGGATGGAATTTTATTAGGCAGCCTTAGGGTTGGCAAGGCACTTTTTAATACCCGCCCGGATCCCTTGTTCTGCTCATTTTGTGGGACAGTTTTGCCGGTTGACCACATCTTGACGATTTGTCCTCATTCCAAAATTGATGCTCCCATTGCGTATGGTCTTAGTTACCCTGCACCTTTTATATATATTTCATAAATTGTATTTATAAATAAATAAATAATTTTACCAATTCAGAATTGCCAAGGAAATATATCTGCAACATTTTGTATTCTTCATCAGAAATAGGCACACTGAAAAAAATATTGTCGTGAGGTCAAAGATTTCATGTCTTTAAAATACGAATACAAATTTTGATTCGCATAGAAGACGCATTTCTCTAAAATAAAGTTATTTTCGTTGTCCAAAAGTCGATAAACTTTTCAATGAAGTCGTATTGTTCTTATAATTATGTGATTTGACTTAAAAATTGGTATCTTAACATGAAAGCAAAAATTTATAGGCTAAGGTCAACTTGACTTTAATAATTCAGAAAAATTCTTTAAATTTAATGAAATTGTCTTTAAATTTGTTGTCTTTTTGCATCTGGACTACAAAGCAAAAAATCGTTCAAATATAGGACATGTTTTTCAAAACTTTATTGTAAAGAAGTTTTTTACTTCAAACATAGCATAATTTCTACTGGAAGTCGAGTCCTAATTTGGAAAATAAAGTTGCCGTTAACTCGTTTTTAAAGGACTTTGATAGCATATGAAGAAAAAAAGCTGAGAAAGCGAAAAATTAAAATTTGCTTCCTAGAAGCAAGTACACAAAACCTAAATTTAAAAGAAAATTGTGTCTTAAAAGTATCCTTACTTGTATTCTCCGCTTCTTTGGCTCGGAATCAATACCAAATTTTTTAAAGTAAAGACAAAATCTTTGGAACCGAGTATGCTTTTTTTCAGTGCAATAAGTATTTTGTTTTGCGATACTTCAAATGTTGGCATAAAACTTTCAGTAACTATATAGACAGCAGCAAATGGCGTGTTTTGAAAGCAATTATTATAACCTCATATATGGTACGTATGAGACATGTTGTGACACCAATGAAAGTAATGGTACCGGTGTTTGGAGCTCTGAAGGCATTTCACGCGGCACGCAGTTCTTCGTTCCGCAATTCATGAATTTCTTGCGAATAGTTTAAAACTTTTCTATCCTAGTTTTCACAAGATTTGATAAAAATATTATCGTTGTCATATATATTTTTGCACTTTTAATTTGAAGTTTTTGTGAAGAATCCGAACATTGGTGTTTCAAATATTTGTAGCTTCAGACGAACACAAAATGTTTTCCATTCTATTTCCTTTTTTAGATAACAAATTAAAAACAAGTATATACGGCCGTAAGTTCGGCCATGCCGAAGCTTATGTACCCTCCATCATGGATTGCGTAGAAACTTCTTCTAAACACTGTCATCCACAATCGAATTACTTAAGTTGCGGTAACGCTTGCCGATGGCAAGGTATCTTAAAACCTCTTAACACCATCTTCTAAATTGTATGTAAGTCCATACGTAGTATATATTAAATCAAAAAAGATCGATCCAATACGAATATAATTCAGTTTGAAAAAGTAGACATAACATTTTGACAAAATTTTCTACAGAAATAAAATTTTAAAAAAATGTTCTATAGAAATAAAATTTTCACAAAATTTTCTATATTTTCTAAATAAAAATTTTTCTAAATAAAAATTTTGACAAAATTTTCTATAGAAAGAAAATTTTGACAAAAAGTTTCTACAGAAATAAAATTTTAACAAAATTTTCTATAGAAATAAACTTTAGACAAAATTTTCTATAGAAATAAAATTTTGGTAGATTATTTTTGGCTCGAGTGGCAACCATGATTATGAACCGAATAAAATTTGAACAAAATAAAATTTTGACAATGATGAAAATTTTATTATGAACCGAATAAAATTTTAACAAAATTTTCTCTAGAAATAAAATTTTGACAAAATTTTCTATAGAAATAAAATGTTGACAAAATTTTCTATAGAAATAAAATTTTGGTAGATTATTTTTGGCTCTAGTGGCAACCATGATTATGAACAGATATGGACCAATTTTTGTGTGATTGGATCAATTTTGGTATGGTTGTTAGCGACCATATACTAACACCAAGTTCCTAATTGGAACCGGATCGGATGAATTTTGCTCCTCCAAGAGGCTCCGGAGGTCAAATCTGGAGAACGTTTTATATGGGGGCTATATATAATTATGGACCGATATGGACCAATTCTGGCACGGTTGTTAAAAATCATATACTAACACCATGTTCCAAATTACAACCGGATTGGATGAAATTTGCTTCTCTTTGAGGCTCCGCAACCCAAATCTGGGGATCGGTTTATATGGGCGCTATATATAATTATGGACCGATGTGGACCACTTCTTGCACGGTTGTTAGAGACCATATACCAATACCATGTACCAAATTTCAGCCGGAACGGATGCAATTTGCTTCTCTTTGAGGCTTCGCAAGCCAAATCTGGATATCGGTTTATATGGGGTCTATATATAATTATACACCGATGTGGACCAATTTTTGCATGATTGTTAGAGACCATATACCAACACCATGTACCAAATTTCAGCCGGATCGGATGAAATATGTTCTCTTAGAGGCTCCACAAGCCAAATCTGGGGATCGGTTTATATGGGAGCTATATATAATTATGGACCGATGTGGACCAATTTTTGCATGGTTGTTAGAGACCATATACCAACGCCATATACCAGATTTCAGCCGGATCGGATGAAATATGCTTCTGTTAGAGGCTCCACAAGCCAAATCTGAGGGTCCCTTTATATGGGGGCTATACGTAAAAGTGGACCGATATGGCCCATTTTCAATACCATCCGACCTACATCGATAGCAACTACTTGTGCCAAGTTTCGATAGCTTGTTTCGTACGGAAGTTAGCGTGATTTCAACAGACGGACGGACATGCTTAGATCGAATCAGAATTTCACCACGACCCAGAATATATATACTTTATGGGGTCATAGAGAAACAACAATGTCAGTCGCCACTTTGATTGTCAGTCAAATTGAAAAATTGTTCAACAAGTGGGAAACTTAAAGTAGAAAAAATCTAGAAATGTATCCGTGTATACTTGGAAATATGAAGAATTAAAGTAATTACCATCATTTATGAGGACCATTTATTTCGATACTTTTCCGCCATTATTTTGATGCAAATTGAATATTTCAAAAATTTTTTATAAAATAATTTTATTTTGAATTTGTATACCCTTCACCACTACTGTGGTACAGGGTATAATAAGTTTGTGCATTTGTATGTAACGCCAAGAAATAGTGGTCATAGACCCATCTTTTAGTATACCGATGGGCTTAGAATTAAATTCTGAGTCGATTTAGCGATGCCCGTCTGTCTGTATATGTAATTTTGTGCACAAAGTACAGCTCGCAATTTAAGTCCGATCGTCCTCAAATTTGGCATAGGGCCGTTTCAAGGGACAGAGACAATCGCTATTGGTTTTGGAAAAAATCGGTTCAGATTTAGATATAGCTGCCATATATATTTATCCCCGATTTGGTCATAGTTAGCATGTTTATCAACCGATTTTCTTGAAATACCGTACATCCAAATATTTTATGCATCTCGAAAATCTTGCAAAATATCAGCCAAATCGGTTCAGATTTAGATATAGCTCCCATATACATCTTTCGTCCGATTTAGACTCATATGACCACAGAGGCCAAAGTTTACTACCGATCTTCGTGAAATTTTGCACAGAGGGTAGAATTGATATTCTACCAATGCTTGGTAAATTTGATTGAAATCGGTTCAAATTTAGATATAGCTCCCATATATATCTTTCGTCCAATTTGAACTTATATGACCACAAAAGCCAGAGTTTTGCCGTGGTTTGCTTCAAATTTTGCACAAGAGGTACGTTTAATAGTATCTTTAAATGTGTCAAATTTTGTTAAAATCGGTTCAGATTTAGATATAGCTCACATATATATATATATATATATATATATATATATATATATATATATATATATTATATATATATATATATATATATATATATATATATATATATATATATATATATATATATACATATATATATATATATATATATATATATATATATATATATATATATATATATATATATATATATATATATATATATATATATATATATATATATATATATATATATATATATATATATATATATATATATATATATATATATATATATATATATATATATATATATATATATATATATATATATATATATATATATATATATATATAGCTGCCATATATATTTATCCCCGATTTGGTCATAGTTAGCATGTTTATCAACCGATTTTTCTTGAAATACCGTACATCCAAATATTTTATGCATCTCGAAAATCTTGCAAAATATCAGCCAAATCGGTTTAGATTTAGATATAGCTCCCATATACATCTTTCGTCCGATTTAGACTCATATGACCACAGAGGCCAAAGTTTACTACCGATCTTCGTGAAATTTTGCACAGAGGGTAGAATTGATATTCTACCAATGCTTGGTAAATTTGATTGAAATCGGTTCAAATTTAGATATAGCTCCCATATATATCTTTCGTCCAATTTGAACTTATATGACCACAAAAGCCAGAGTTTTGCCGTGGTTTGCTTCAAATTTTGCACAAGAGGTACGTTTAATAGTATCTTTAAATGTGTCAAATTTTGTTAAAATCGGTTCAGATTTTGATATAGCTCACATATATATATATATATATATATATATATATATATATATATATATATATATATATATATATATATATATATATATATATATATATATATATATATATATATATATATATATAATATATATATATATATATATATATATATATATATATATATATATATATATATATATATATATATATATATATATATATATATATATATATATATATATATATATATATATATATATATATATATATATATATATATATATATATTTCGCCCGATTTGAACTTATATGGTCTCAAAAGCCAGAGTTTTGCCCTAACTTACTTCAAATTTTGCACAAGCGGTACTTTTATCGATTCAGATTTAGATATAGCTCCCATATATTTGTTTCGTCCGATTTGAACTTATATGGCCTCAAAATCCAGGGTTGTACCGTGATTTCCTTCAAATTTCGCACTAGGAGTACGTTTAGTAGTATCGGTAATTGTGCCAAATTTGGTTGAAATCGGTTGAGATTTAGATATAGCTCCGATATACATCTTTCGCCCGATTTGCACTCATATGACCAGGGGGGCAGAAGTTATACTCCCGTTTACGTGAAATTTCACATAGATAGCAGAATTATTATTCTAACTATGCATGTCAAATTTAGTCAAAATTGGTTAAGATTGTATATAGCTCCCATATATACGTACACCAGAGTTGGGGAAATATGGTAGACTGTTTCATATTTTAGACCCATTTTCAATACGATTTTCCTCCAATTGACTGGATAGTTTCCTCAGAGAATACAAATATGGCCAAATTTTGTTAAAATCGGTTCAGATTTAGATATAGCTCACACATATATATATATATATATATATATATATATATATATATATATATATATATATATATATATATATATATATATATATATATATATATATATATATATATATATATATATATATATATATATATATATATATATATATATATATATATATATATATATATATATATATATATATATATATATATATATATATATATATATATATATATATATATATGTATATATATATATATATATATATATATATATATATATATATATATATATGTGTGTGTGAGCTATATCTAAATCTGAACCGATTTTAACAAAATTTGGCCATATTTGTATTCTCTGAGGAAACTATCCAGTCAATTGGAGGAAAATCGTATTGAAAATGGGTCTAAAATATGAAACAGTCTACCATATTTCCCCAACTCTGGTGTACGTATATATGGGAGCTATATACAATCTTAACCAATTTTGACTAAATTTGACATGCATAGTTAGAATAATAATTCTGCTATCTATGTGAAATTTCACGTAAACGGGAGTATAACTTATATATATAACGGGAGTATAACTCCCGGTGTAATATAACGGTGTAATATGAAAGCCAGGCCACCTCCTCAACTACTTGTGCGATCCTTTCGTCGCACATTGTATCCATCACAATGGCGTAGACTGTAGGTGGAATTCAGCTTAGTTTCCTGGATCGCCGCGACCCTTATCCTTTTCCCATTCATAAAGTCAACGATCTCACTAATCTTACCTCGGAGCCCGTTGCAATTAAATTGCAAAAACGAGATGCTGCGGCGGAGAATATTGTTGTACGCGAGATGTCGGGGGGCCGCATATGTTAGTCTGACGACCCACTGCAGCTGTCGTTAGCACAGCATCCTGCCACGTAGTCAGTATGAGTATACTCCCGCAGCGATTTTAGGCCGGAGCAGTTCCTGAAGAGCAACCACTCCAAGCACCGGTTACACCTCACCGAAACCCAACGGTGGCGGATCAGGTTTCGGCAGACTGAACAATACCATGGTCCGCGGTTTTCCTCTATCCCGGCTCGGACCAACAGCAAACGGAGAAGGCTCCCCGAGATGCACCTTCTCCAACACAAACATACGGACGAAACAACAGAGTTCAGACTTAGATATAGGTCCCATATATATGTTGTTCTGATTTCGGCAAAAATGGCCAAAATACCAACATTTTCCTTGTAAAATAGCCACTGCTAAGATAAAAACTTGTTAAAATGGCTCGAATTTTCGTACACTTCTAATACATATCTATCGACCGATAAATCATAATATCAATACAAAAATTCGCCTAAAAATTCAAGTCGCCTACAAATTCCTACATATTTAAATGTTTGTCATATTTTTTTCCATCCTAGGGCATTAGCCGCCTTATACCTCATTCATATTACACTTACAAAATCTACGTTAACTAGATTTCAACTGTCATTATCAAAAAGGGATTTCAAGTAAGTAAGTAAAGTCTAAAGTCGGGCGGAACCGACTATATTATACCCTTCACCTCTATGTAGACAAACATTTGTGTTACCATCTCAACTACTTAAAATTTGCTGGGAGCTATATAAAAGTTTGCATTTCCAGATACAAATACTTTAATGGAAACAATTTTTTGTACTTCTACAAAAACTCTAGAATTAAAATTTAAATCGGCTATCGCCCTGGGATGAAACACAATGTTAGTATAAACAAGTATATACGGCCGTAAGTTCGGCCAGGCCGAAGCTTATGTACCCTCCATCATGGATTGGTACATAAGCTTCGTGAATTCAAATCGATGATTTGACAGTGGCATAGGAAAAGAGATATGTTTGTTTCGAATTTATTTCGGCA